>NW_026264987.1:397937-450114 GCF_000817695.3 Arachis duranensis | reverse complement strand
TGTTCTGATGTAGCGTGGTTATTGTTGGGAGGGTCGTCCGCCATGGTAAGGGGATGACTTCCAGGTTCCCCGGCAACGGCGCCAATGTTCCGGGGGTTACCTGAAACGTGTAGCTCGGTCGTCTGGCAAGACCCGAGGTGAGGGTTCTGTGACCCGAGCTTGATGAGCCGAGCGGCTGGTGGTTGTACCTGCAATGACACTCCGATGCTTAAGTTAGCATGGGTCCAAGCAGATATTTAGTAGAATTAGAGTATGAGTTATACCTGGGTGCTCCAGTGTATTTATAGTAGTTGGTCGTGATCTTCCCTGGATAAGATATTCTTATCTTATCTTATCTTTTGGGAGTTTTATCTCTATCTTTGCGGAACCGCCTTTCCCAGGCCTTTTCGGCCTTTAGGTTTTGGGCTTCGTTCCTTTTGATGGGCCTTCTTAGCCTATTTGTCCGAGGTCCGACCTCAGGCTTGGGCCTTGGGACGAGGTCGGGCCTTCTATGATCTTGACCGGTTTTGGGGAGCTCGGTCAGGGTATGAACAAATAGTTAGTAAGAAAAGTTAATCTGGAAAAATAGATAACTCTAAAGCCTTAACTGTTTATCCATATTTTATTCCCAATTTATTTAATTGTCTATACTTTTGATATTTTGAATTTGAACTTAAACCTTTTGAACATCTCAAAACCAATTTCTGCTTGCCTAACTAAGCCAATCAATCAATAACTGGTTCTTGATCCATCAATCCTCGTGGGATCGATCCTTACTCACGTAAGGTATTACTTGGTACGACCCGGTGCACTTGCCAGTTAGTAAGTGTGGGTTATAAATACCGCACCAGTGTCTCAACGTGGTTTTGGCGATCGTGAGTGCTTCCGACGGCAACTTCTGGCCTCTTCGTCTTGAACCTTCTTCCGCATTCTTCTCCTTTTTTCAGGTTGGTTTTACTTTTTCTTCGCGTCGTCTATTTTGCTGCTCTGTATTTGGTTTTGAAGTTCTGACTGAGTGCATGTTGGAAAGCTTGGATCTTTGTATATTATTACCCTCTGTTTATCACTGTGATGCACACCTTCTGGTCTTCTTTTTGCCCTTATGTATGCTTCTGGGTGTTTTCTCCTGATTTGGCTTTTTAGGGCTTTGTATGCTACTCCTATTTTGCTGAACTTTGTTGTTTTTGAGGAAGTTTGCTCCTTTTGATGGCTTTTGTTCTGTTGATTGCTTTTCTTTGATGGAGATGGCTTCGTAAAGGAACTTTTTTCTTTTGGAGGCTCATTTGATCTTTTTTGCGTTTTGTTTTTCTTTTTGGGATGTTTCTTTCTGGGGAAAGGTTATTCTTTGTTCTTGCTACGAATTTTTGTTGGGGCGTTTAGCCTTGTAGATTTTTTTGACTCTTTGTTCCCTGATTGCCCCCAAAGGATGCCCCTGGACCTTCTGGGAGTGGGTCCTGGGGTTTCTTTTGCTGTTTGTGCTGTGTTTGAACTGTGCTGGCTGAGTTGTTTTGGTTTTGTCTGAGATGTTTTTAGTAATCCACTCTCCTTTTCTTGTTTGTAGGACTAGTTGGCTATGTCTTCTCGCAAAAATATTATAGAGACGTCTTCTAAGGTTCCTGAGGGTATGTCTGATTGGTTGGACTCCCTTGTTTTGATGTGTGTTTCTGTGGTCAATGCTGAATTCTGTGTGGAGCTTAGGAAGTATCACCGTCTCTGTAAGAGTAGGGATCAAGAGAAGAATTATGAGTTGGTGGCACCTGACTCCGAGGAGAGGGTTTGCTTTCCTACCCTGACCCAGGGGGAGCGCCTTTTTTTTTATGCTTATGACTATTTCTTCAGCCAGTTGGACATCACCTTTCCTTTTACCTCTTTTGAGACCAATTTGTTGTGGTCGTGTAATGTAGCTCCATCCCAGATTCACCCAAACTCCTAGGGCTTTATCAAGATTTTTCAACTTCTTTGTCAAGAACTGAATGTTATCCCCTCTCAAACTCTTTTCCTTTATTTGTTTGTTTTAACTAAGCCCAGAATTTCTTCAAAAAGAAAGCCTCATGGGTTTCTTTTAGATCTGCACAAGGACACAAGGTTTTTACCATGTACGATGAGTCTTTTAGGGACTTCAAGAATTATTTTTTCAAGGTTCGAGCTGTTAAGGGAGCTCATCCCTTTTTTCTGGAAGCGAATAGGGAGCCATCCTTCCCTCTACATTAGCAGCAGAATGTAGTAGTATCCCGTTATACGTGGGAGATGCTTGATAAGGTCGAACAGGCCTTTGTGATGGTTTTGGAGGATCTTTGGGGGGAACCCCCTCATTTAGATACCAAAAAGTGTTTGGGAGACCCCTCCCTCGTCCGAGATATATTGTGTATTACTTGATGTATACTATTTCTTGTTTTTTGCTTTTCCCTTTTCTTCTCAGTATGATAAATTGTTGTTCTTTATTTTTCAGAGATGGCCAAAAATAATGATGCAATGAAGGCCTTCAAAAAGGCGAGGAAGGCCACTGCAGCTCAAAACACCTCGGCCCATGTAGATGGGGAAGGGACTTCTCAGGTCCCATTGAAGCCGTCTGTGCCGAGCTCTCCTGGCCCGAGGAGAATGATCCCTACACCTCGGGTCTGTTTAGTGGATCCCCCACAATCTTCTACTGCTGCTATGGTTTCCTCTTCAGCCGTCCCTCCTCTTAAAAGACCTCGAACCGTTGAACCTTTCAATATGGATGCCTCGGATTTTGACCCTATTGGCTTTGTGGACCAGCAGATCGTACCTTATAGTGCCCTCTCTATGGATGATGTATCTCTCCTTCATCACTTAGATTTTATAACTTGGAGTAGCGTTAAGATGGCTCATATGGGAGCTGCTCTGTATCGAACTGTCCAAAATCTGCCTCTGCATGCTACCAAAGCTTTTATGGAGGATGCTAAGCGAGAGTTTGATCGGATGAAGGGTCTGAAGGAGGAGTTCAAAGTGAAGGTGACTAAACTGAAGAAGGAGTTGGACGGGGAGACGGCTAGCTCTCTTGCTTTGGCAGCTTCTGTGCGGTTGGTTGAGGACACGGTCTTGAGACACAAAGAAAGCTATGTCACATTTTATCGGGAAGTGATGCATCTTCGGGAGGAGTTAGAGTCGTCCCGACTTGATTATTCCGAGCTCCAGGGTCACCTTGTAGGCAGTATAACTGCTACTTATGAGAACCTGAAGGAACAGGTTTGGGTTCTTGCTCCGGAGGTCGACCTTACTTTATTTAGTTTGGATAATGTTGTGAGGGATGGCAAGATCGTCCCCGATGATCCTGATGATGACGACGTTGAGCCTCCCTCTGAGCCTATTGCCAAAGCTTCTGTCGTGTCGGCTTCTTCAACTCCTGCTTGTTTCGTAGCAGATCCTGATTGCCAGATATTGAATCGGGATGACGGGACGGTGGATGCAGTGCCTCTCCAAACTCGCCCTCCTTCACCCCGTGCTGATGCTGTTGAGAAGCCTTCGGGTGTTTAATCGATTTCGTAACTTTTGTGTAGATAGCCGACTTGTGGGCTTTTGAACTCCTTATTTTGTTGACTTTTGACACCTTTTTAGTTGCTGGTTTTAGCAACTTTATTTTGATAAACAAAATAGTTTCCCGGCTTTGTAGCCTGAATTTGTTGGCCTCTGAAGCTGGCTATTATTATGACTTTTTGTTTTTATATCATATCTGTTTGCGCTTGTCTTGGTATCTTCGTAGTCTTTGAGAGTATTGGGATGATCGGCTTGATTCCTTTGCCTGACGCTGCTTTCAACAGTTTTAAACTTCTTCGTTAGGAATTATAATACTGAGATTGCCGATTTTTTCAACTTGGTTTTTGCCCGAGTCGTTTGTTTGTAACCCTCCTTTTTGGACTTTACTTAGGTCTCTTCTACGGGTAGCTTTATCATGTCGGATCCTGTCGAGTTACTTGGTAATCCTCTTTCTTGGACCTTGTTCAGGTGTCTTTCAGGGATTACCTTCTGTAACTTTATATCTAGGGCCGACTTTATCATGTCGGGCCTTGTCGAGTTACTTGGTAATCCTCTTTCTTGGACCTTGTTCAGGTCTCTTTCAGGGATTGATGCATGAAAACTTGTCTCTCAACAAATTTTCCTTCGGCAAGTATACCGAATTATCGTCAAGTAAAACCTCACAATAGAGCGAGGTCGAATCCCACAAGGATTGATTGGTCAAGCAACTTTAGTTGGAAGAGTATACTAGTTGAGCTAAACAGAATGTAGTTTGAGAATTGCAAAAAATTAAATGGCGGGAAAGTAAATAGAAGAAAATAAAGTGCAGAATCTTAAATGGGGATTTGGGGGAATGAGCATGGAAATAAATGACAAAAAATAAAGAGAATGGGTAAGATCAGAAATGGGGAATTCATTGGGCTCAGGAGATGTTGTATTCTCCAGATCAAATTCATTTTCATCTCTTCCTCAATCAAAGCATCTATTGATCTCCTTGGCAATCTTAGGTGATTGGATTCCAATTCCTTGGCAACCCAATCTCTCTAAGCTTGAACAATTGCCCAATTCCTTGATTTAATTGCTCATGGGAAGAGATGAAGTGTGGTCACTGATTATACCACATGTATTTCCAAATCAAAGTGTTGGGAGGATTACATGTCACTATATCTGCCCAGACCCCAATTTGGTCAAACTTGAGAAAGCATTTCTAGCATGATCTCCTCATCCCTTTTCCAAGGCTCAGAGGAGATCCAATTAAACAGAGTTTCTTTTCCAAGACAACTAACCAATTGAATTAAGATCGAAAGCTTTCTAGTAAATCAAAAGAGAAGAAAGAAGAAGAAGAATAAAAACTATAATTGATCCATCAAATTACAACAGAGCTCCCTAACCCAATGAAAGGGGTTTAGTTGTTCATAGCTCTAGAAATAAAAAATGGCAGAAAAGAATACATGCTTAGCTAAAAGTGCAGAAAAGTAAATATACAGAGGGTAGTTCTCCAAAGTGCCAAGCTTCTCTATAGTTCAAAACTACTCCTATATATACTACTTCTCTTGATCTTCTAGTGAGTTATTCAAGTCTTGGATGTGGGCCTTAGATCTTGAGTTGAAGCAGTTACAATCTTTAGTGGGCTCAGCTTGTAGAAAAGTATGAATTAGGCATGGGCGTTAGTGAAGTTAACGTTAAGTGACATTGTACGTTCGAGAACGTTAGTGGCAATCACCTTTTTCACTAACGTTCCAACCCCATATAGCCCACGTTAACTCCAACGTTAGTGGCACTAACGTGACCACTAATGTTGCCTTATAAACCTTCGCAAGCATTATTGGGACTCACCTTTCCCAATAACGTTGCCTTGTGCCCCTTGTCCCTACGTTAGAGTTCACGTTAGTGTAACTAACGTGTCTCTTAACGTGGTTATGCCTCACCTTCGAGAGCGTTAGTGACACTTACCTTTGTTACTAACGCTCCAAGTGCCCCTACTCTCCATGATAGAGCTCACGTTAACTAAGTTAACGTGGCCACTAGCATGGTAGTGAATGCCATATCCAACGTTAGTGACAAAGGTGAGTGTCACTAATGTTGGCTCATCAATCTTAGCTCCACATTAACTTTCACGTTAGTGGTCTTAACGTGACCACTAACATGGGCAATGCTAGTTTGATCCAACGTTAGTGACAAAGGTGAGTGTCACTAATGTTGGCATTGTTCCTTTCTTCCACGTTAGAGTTCACGTTAACTAAGTTAACCTGACTTTTAACGTGGCTCATTGCCAAAGTTTAGAGCGTTAGTGGTGTTCATGTTTACCACTAACGTTGGAGCTTTTTTTATCTCCACGTTAACTACCACGTTAACCTAGTTAACGTGGCAATTAACGTGGGCTTATGATGGCTTCGCATGCGTTATTGGTGATCACTTTTCTCATTAATGTTGCAAGCTCTTCCTCATGCCACGTTAGTGGTCACGTTAACTAGATTAACATGAGTACTAACGTGGTTCTTCCTTGCTTCCTTTGTCCTGAAATCAAGCAAATAAAGTGCATCAAAGCTCTAGCCAAAGTCATGAGATTATGCATCATCAATTTGTCTTTTAATTCTTGCAAAATCCTCATGAAATCATGTAAAATTCACAATAGTTGCTTGAATCAAGGTGTAAGTGTATTTTCATCCAAAACTTGCCTTATTCACTAAGAAAATGCATGAAACTGCCCTAAAACAATAAAGAAAAGGTCAGTGAAACTGGCCTAGATGTCCTGGCATCACAACACCAAACTTAAAGCTTGCTTGTCCCTAAGCAAGTACTGAAATATAGGAAGAATGGATGAAAGAACAAGAAGATAATATAGAATTAGAATTCCTGGTTTATAGGGTTTCATGCATAGCAACTTAGGTTCTTTTCTCTACTAGATTTCAGGCCTTTATCAAATCCTTGGTCACTCTCTTGATTGCATCCTTTGAGACTTTCCTTCCCCCCTTTTTTTTCAAGATTTATTGCATTCTTCTTTTGGCTAAGTGCTCTGTAAGAGGTCGACTCTTTATGATAAGCTTTCAGTTAACACTCCCGAACCAATTGGTTCAAGGTGCTAGGTGTTAAGACACCACTAAGGACTTACTCCCTCAAGTTTCTTTCCCTCATACATACACACCACAGGCACATGGTTTGTTATTTTTCTTTCTTGAGACCTTGGTGTCCAGCACCTCTTTGGGTTATTAAGTGTTCTGTAGCAAAGGTCACTCTTGATAGTGGACTTTCAGCTGATAATCCCGGATTAGTTAATCCAAGTTACCAAGGGATGAGGCACCCCTAAGAGCTTATTCATCCAATCATATCCCTTGCACATGAACATCACAGACACATGCCTCAATCTTAAAACCCTTGGTGCCTAGCATTGTTTCTTATTGTGTTTCTTTCCTTTTTACTTTTATTGCTCTTTCTCTTTTCTTATTGGGATCTGATGACAAGTCATCTTAGCCTAGTTTCACTAGTCTTTTTCCTTTGTTTTCATTTAGTTTTATGCACTTTCTTAAGCCATAAGTAAGCCAATTGGGTTGAATTTCATGTTTCCTTTGATTCAATCAACCAGGGATAAATTGATGCATTTTCATGAGTTTTTGTGCCATAATTGCTCATGTGACAAGAAGAAGAACAACTCTCATGATTATGGCATAGCTTTGATACACTTGTTGGTTGATGATAGGTGGAATAAAGCTTGAAGAAAGGTTGCAAGAATGGGCTTGAAAAGAGGGATCAACATTTGAGCTAACGTTTTCCTCAAACGTTAACTCAAACGTGAGAAGTAGATGAAGAACACCCTGGAGAAGAGCCAACGTTTGCGCCAACGTTTGCCTCAAACGTTGAGGCAAACGTTGGCTGAAGAAGAAGCAGGGGAAGGCAACATTTGTGCCAACGTTTGCCTCAAACGTGAGGTCAAACGTTGGCACCAAAAAGAATGAAAAAGAGCACTCCTGGGCACGGCAACGTTTGAGCCAACGTTTGCCTCAAACGTGAGGTCAAACGTTGGCTACATTTTGGCAAGGAAGAGCATGGCAAAGCACCCCTGATTGATGGTTTAGATGAGCCACGTTTGCGCCAATGTTTGCCTCAAACGTTGGGCCAAACGTTGGCCAAAAGGGGAGCTTGGGAAGAACCATGTTTGAGCTCACGTTTGACCTCAAACGTTGGCTCAAACGTGGATGACAGCAAGAAGGGCATCTGCATAATGCCTTACACAAGGGATGTTTGAGTCAACATTTTCCTCAAGCGTTGACTCAAACGTGAATGGTTCATGGCCCAGTTCACAAATGGATTTCTTCCCAACACCAAGAACAATCAACGGAGGCTATTATCAACCCAATTCCATCAAGACTAAAGGCCCAATTCAAGGCTTAATGATCATTTGAAGAAAGTGTATAAATAGTTTAGGATTTGAAGTTTTAAGGGAGCTTTTCTTTTTAGAGTTTTTCTTTTGAGAGTTTTCTTTAAGAATTTTCATAGTATTCACAGTAGAGAGCTTTTGGGTTTTGAGCTGTTTGGAGATTCTGAGTCTTGGAGAAGGAGAATTGAATTCTCTTCCTCTTAGTTTCTTGTTTTTCAATTTCATCTACACTTGTCTTGAGTCTTGGGTGTTGAAGAATTGAGGAAATTCTGTCTCAATCTCACCTTGAGATCTCTAGATCCGGTTCAACTAATTACATCAACTACTCTTCATTCTGTTAAGTTTTGCTTTTCCCTGTTTAATTCCTGCAGATTCAATTCCCATTTCCCTTTTATTTTTCAAGTCATTTATATTTGTTGCACTTTAAGTTTCTGCAATTTACATTACTTGCACTTTAAGATTCAGCTCTTTTTCTTTTTGTTCCCTTTAATTTCCTGCAAATCACCCACTCCCCTTTACATTCTATGCAATTTAATTCCTGTCAACATACTTTCACACAATCAACACTTGTTTGCTTGACTAATTCAACCCCTAAACTAAAGTTGCTCAATCCTTCAATCCTTGTGGGATCGACCTCACTCCCATGAGTTTTATTACTTGATGCGACCCGGTACACTTGCCGGTGAGTTTTGTGTCGGATCGTTCTCCGCACATCAAGTTTTTGGCGCCATTGCCGGGGATTGAATAGATTGACAATGATTAAGTGAGGTGGTAGTTTAGATCAAGCACTTTTTCTTTAGTTTTGACTAACCTACTAACTGTTTGAATTTTTGCTTAAGCTAACTAATTTCTAGCAATAGATTGAAGTATCACTGGTTGTGTGTTTCTCTTGTTTTGTTTGTATGTCAGGTACGGGGAGAGCTACTCCTATCTTATCCGAAGCTGACCAGAGAACTCTCAGGAGATTAAGAAGAGATGAAAGATGGAAAGGTATTGTTGGAGAGGAAGAATCTGAGGAAGAATATCACAAGATGGAAGGAGATCTATCTAATCCCAATCCACCAGGAGGAGCAGCCAACAACAACAACAATCCAGCACAGAGGAGAGTGTTGGCCTCCTACACTTTTGCAAATCCCAGACACTGTGGAAGCAGCATCTTAACTCCCAATGTCAATGCAAACAATTTTGAGCTAAAACCACAACTCATTACACTTATCCAGAACAATTGTTCCTATGGAGGTAGCCCATTGGAAGATCCCAACCAGCATTTATCTACCTTTTTAAGGATTTGTGACACTGTCAAATCCAATGGCGTGAATCCTGAAACTTACAAGCTTCTGTTGTTCCCGTTCTCATTAAGGGACAAGGCTGCACAATGGCTTGAAACTTTTCCCCAAGAAAGTATCACTAGTTGGGATGATTTGGTGACTAAATTTCTAGCCAAATTCTACCCACCCCAAAGGATCATCAGGCTGAAAACTGAGGTGCAGACTTTCACACAATTAGACGCCGAATCCTTGTATGAAGCATGGGAGAGGTACAAAGCCTTAATCAGAAAGTGTCCTCCGGAGATGTTCAATGAATGGGATGTGCTGCAGAATTTCTATGAAGGCCTAACATTGAAATCTCAAGAGGCATTAGATCACTCTACTGGAGGTTCATTACAACTGATGAAAACTGCTAAGGAAGCCCAGAATCTTGTGGACATGGTGGCCAACAATCAATATTTCTTTGCTCATCAAAGAACCCGCCAACCATCACAGAGAAAGGGGGTACTAGAACTGGAAGGAATAGACTCCATTTTGGCTCAAAACAAGATGATGCAACAACAAATTCAACAACAGTTTGAACAAATGGCCAAAAGGATTGACAGCCTTCAACTAGCAGCTGTGAACACAAGCCAACCATCAACTGTATAGGTGCAGAATGAAGAAAGCCAAGAAGAGCAACAACAGGAGCAAGTGCAGTACATGCATAACCAAAACTCTGGATAGAATGAAGTTTATGGTGATACCTACAATCCTTCCTGGAAGAATCACCCCAACCTTAGATGGGGAGATAATCATAACCATAACCAACAGCCATGGCAAAGAAACACAACCCAAAATAACCCAAGGAACAACCAGCAAAACAACTAAAATTCATTCAGAAAACCTCAAAGCACTTACCCCAACTCTAACCATTATCCAACCCATAACCAGCCCATCAACCAAAACACCCATCATCCACCACCCACATCTCATAACCAACCACAAGCATCACCAGAATCTCAAAGAATCACTAACCTGGAAACCTTGATAGACAAAATAGGGAAACACCAAAAAATGACGACCAAGAATCAAGAAGCTTCTATCAAGAACATGGAAAGACAAATAGGCTAGCTCTCTAAACACTTTGCAACAGAGAGACCATCAAGTTCACTACCAAGTGACACAATTCCAAATCCTAAGGAAGAGTGTAAGGCAATACAGTTAAGAAGTGGGAAAACATTGATGAGCAACAATGACACTACAAGGAAACAAGTGGAGAGCAGCAAAAAGCCAACAGATACGGAGGAATCCAATGATCAAAATATGGTGCCAAACAAGAACACAGAGAACCCCAAAAGAAAAGAAGACCAGCCAATCAATATACATGAGAGAGAGGAAGAAGCACAGAAAAAGGAGAAAGCCTTCATTCCTCCGCTGCCATATCCACAGAGGTTCAATAAAGAAACCAAGGATCAACACTTCCGCAAATTCCTGGAGACTTTCAAGAAGCTGGAAATCAACATTCCCCTGGCTGAGGCATTGGAACAAATGCTCTTATATGCTAAGTTCTTGAAGGAACTCATTAATAAGAAAAGAAGCTGGCTGGAGAAGGAGACTATACTTCTCACTGAAGAATGTAGCGCGGTGCTTCAAAAGGGAATCCCACCAAATCTTAAAGATCCAGGAAGTTTTGTAGTTGCTTGCACCATAGGCAAAATGACATTAGACAAGGCTCTTTGTGATCTCGGAGCTAGTATCAACCTAATGTCCCTGTCTATGATAAGGAAGTTTGCTATAGAAGAACTCAAACCCACCAGGATGTCACTAGTCATGGCTGATAGATCGATCAAGACACCCAATGGAATTGTGGAAAACCTGTTGGTGAAGGTTGGGGAGTTTATTTTTCCAGCAGATTTTGTGATTTTGGATACTGAAGAGGAAGGAAATAATTCAATCATTTTAGGAAGGCCATTTCTAGCCACAGCAAGAGCCATCATTGATGTAGAAAAAGGAGAGATGATCTTCAGGATCCACAATGAACAAATGGTCATAAACGTTTTCAAGTTAATGCAACACACTCCTGAGCAAGAGGATTACATGAGAGTAGATATGATAGAGAGTTTGGTGGAAGAAATGTTGGAAGATAATCCTCAAGAGCAAGAAGAAAATCAAGAAACAACAGAGGAACAAGTAGCCGAGATATCTATTGAGCAAGAGGAAAAACAAGACAAGAAGGAAGAAGTACGAAAATAAGAACTGAAGCCATTACCCACCCATCTCAAATATGCATTCCTGGGTGCATCAGAGAACTTCCCAGTGATCATCAATTCGTCATTAACAAAAAAAGAAGAAGGAGAACTTCTTGATGTACTCAAAGCTCACAAAGATGCTTTAGGATGGACTATTGACGACCTGAAAGGCATCAGCCCTGCAGTATGTATGCATAAGATCCTCTTGGAAGATAACTCCAAGCCAGTAGTTCAACCTTAAAGAAGGCTAAATCCCACGATGAAGGAAGTTGTCTAGAAGGAAGTAATGAAGTTGTGGAATGCAGGGATAATCTTCCCAATATCTGACAGCTCATGGGTAAGCCCGGTCTAAGTTGTACCAAAGAAAGGAGGAATGACGGTCATCATCAATGAGAAGAATGAGTTAATCCCTACTAGAACAGTGACGGGGTGGAGGATGTGCATAGACTATAGAAGATTGAATGATGCCACCAGGAAAGATCATTTTCCTCTCCCATTCATTGATCAGATGCTGGAAAGATTGGCCGGCCATGCCTATTATTGCTTTTTGGACGGATATTCTGGGTATTATCAAATCGTGGTGGACCCCAAGGATCAGGAGAAGACTGCCTTTACATGTCCATTTGGAGTCTTTGCATACAGGAAGATGCCCTTTGGGCTTTGTAACGCCCCATCCACATTTCAAAGGTGTATGCTCTCCATCTTCTCTGATATGGTCGAAAAGTTTCTAGAGGTCTCCATGGACGACTTCTCTGTTTTTGGTGATAATTTCAATGCTTGCCTGAAACATCTAACTCTTGTCTTGAAACGGTGCCAAGAAACTAATTTGGTTTTGAACTGGGAGAAATGCCATTTCATGGTGCCCGAAGGGATTGTTCTTGGTCACAAAGTTTCAAGAAAAGGGATAGAAGTTGACAAGGCAAAAGTGGAAATCATAGAGAAGTTCCCTCCACCAACTAATGTGAAATCTGTTAGAATTTTCTTGGGGCATGCAGGATTTTATAGAAGGTTTATCAAGAATTTTTCTAAAATAGCTAAACCTTTGAGTAATCTGCTTATGATTGATACTCCTTTTGTTTTTGATGAAAATTGCCAGCATGCCTTTGAAACTTTAAAAAATAGACTCACAACAGCACCAATCATCACACCCCCAGATTGGGAACTACTTTTTGAACTCATGTGTGATGCAAGTGACATTGTAATTGGTGCTGTGCTTGGACAAAAGAAGGAAAACTTGCATCACACCATGTATTATGCAAGTAAAGTATTGAATGAAGCTCAAAAAAATTACACCACAACAGAGAAGGAATTGTTAGCTGTAGTTTATGCATTTGATAAGTTTAGATCATACTTGATAGGATCCAAAATTGTGGTTTATACTCATCATGCTGCCATTAAGTATTTAATGTCAAAACAGGATGCTAAGCCAAGACTTATCAGGTGGATATTACTCTTACAAGAATTTGATATTGAAATAAAGGACAGGAAGGGCACTGAAAACCAAGTTGCTGATCATTTATCAAGAGTACCACAAGAAACAATTCAAGAAGCCTCACAGCCTGTGAATGAAAGCTTCCCAGATGAACATCTGCTGCAGATTCAACAAGCACCTAGGTTTGCTGACATAGCAAACTACAAAGTAGGGAGGAAGATACCTCAAGAATTATCTAAGCAACAAGTGAAGAAGTTAATCAATGAAGCAAGGAAGTTCTTGTGGGATGAACCTTTCCTGTTCAAGAGATGCTCTGATGGAGTAATTAGGAGATGTGTCCCTGAGAGTGAAATAAGAAATATACTGTGGCATTGTCATGGCTCAGCCTATGGTGGACATTTTGGCCCAGAAAGAACAGCTGCAAAGATACTACAGAGTGGGTTCTATTGGCCAACTATCTTCAAAGATGCTAGAGAATTTGTTCACCAATGCAACGAATGCCAGAGAACAGGAGGCTTGAAAAGAAGGAATGAGATGCCTCAAAACTTCATTCTGGAAGTGGAATTATTTGATTTATGGGGTATTGACTTCATGGGACCTTTCCCCCTTCCTATTCTTTCAGATATATTTTGGTGGCAGTAGAATATGTCTCAAAGTGGGTGGAAGCCATAGCCACAACCATCTGTGATGCACAAATTGTCCTTCAATTCCTTAAGAAGCATATTTTCACTAGATATGGGGTTCCCAATGGTCTTGTGAGTGACGGTGGTAGCCATTTTTGCAACAAACAGATGGAGAAGCTCCTCCATAAATATGGAGTGATTCATAAAGTAGCCATGCCATATCACCCCCAGACCAATGGACAGGCTGAATTGGCAAATCGGGAATTGAAGAAGATTTTGGAAAAGACAGTAGGAAGTTCAAGAAAAAATTGGGCTCGGAAGCTAGAGGATGCACTCTGGGCATACAGGACAGCTTTCAAAACTCCCATTGGGAAGTCACCCTTTCAGCTATTATATGGCAAATCATGTCACCTCCCTGTGGAGCTTGAACACAAAGCTTTTTGGGCTAATAAACTTCTAAACCTTGACTCTGAAGCAGCAGGTGAGAAAAGGTTATTACAGCTAAATGAGCTGGATGAATTTAGGTTAGAAGCCTATGAAAGTGCCAAGATATACAAGGAAAAAGCCAAAAGGTGGCATGACAAGAAGGTCATGAAGAAAGAATTCAAACTTGGGCAGTAAGTACTTTTGTACAACTCACGGCTCAAGATATTCCCTGGCAAGCTTAAATCTAAGTAGACTGGTCCATATTTGGTAACCAAGGTTTTCCCTTATGGGAGTATTGAATTGCTAGATGAAGCAACAAAGAGTCAATTCACAGCAAATGGTCACAGAGCAAAGCTGTACTTAGGAGGACATTGGGACAAGGAAAAAGAGGTTCAGAGCTTACAACGTCCTTGAAGCAAAAATGAAGAATGTCAAGTTAGTGACATTAAAAGAGTGCTTGTTGGGAGGCAACCCAACCTGAGGTAGTCCTTTTCTTTCAATGCTAGTTCAATAAAAAGATTAAGTGGATTCACCTGCAGTGCAAGGAGCTAAGTTTGGTGTCACACACCAAAACAATTTAAAGGAGAATGAAGAATTTTAAGTTTGGTGTTCCACCAAAAATCTAATCTAAAAACACATTCTCACCTTCTGCATAAAGGGTTGCTAGCTCCAAGCAATCAGATGAATCATTTAATCATTGTCTGCTTCTACTTTGTAATTTTATTACTTTTAGCTAAGACACTAGGAATTCACATATGATGAACTCGATGCATCAAAGGTAGTGGCAAGGGACTAAGTTTGGTGTTCACACACCAAAGTAAGTTCAAAAGCCTACAAGAAGGTCCCGCACACTAACTAGTTATCTAAGGGCTTGAGAAACAAGCAACTTCCATTAACTATGCAGGGATTCAAACACTTTCTCGGGAGGGCTTCACACCATCAGTTGAGAGTAAGAAGCCACCAAAAGGTTGTATTGTCACTTAACTCCATCAGCATGTAATCTTTATAAATTTGAAGTTTGAATATGCCTATCTTAGCAGTAACTGATAGTTCAGTAGTTATGCATCTTGAATATTATTGTCAATAAGAATGCTAGTCTAAGTGTACATGTGTGTTTACTCTCACTTAACTAATGCATGCTTTGTCCCCTAAGTCTTTTCAATTCAATAAAAGAAATGTTTGAAACATAAAGTAAGATGGTTCATTGCTAGCTAGAAGTCAAATAATAGTAAGTGGTGGCATGTATGTGTGATTGTATGGCAACTCACTATTAGTGAATAAAAGGAATAGACTGTTCTCTTTTTAAGAAGAAAGTAGTTCACTGTCTATGAATCTCAACAAAATAAAAGTCCTTGGGTGAAAAGAAAAACAAAGAGAGAAAAGAAAAAGCCAAAAGTGGCAACAGAATAAAAGGAAGAAAAAAAAGGGAAACAAAGCTAGACACCAATAGCTTGAACCTTAGAATATATGCCTGTGGTGTCTTTGTACTAGGATCTGCTTGGATTATTAAGTTCTTTGGAGTACATCAACACTTGGTAACTTGGGTTAACTAACCCGGGATTATCAACTGAAAGTCCACTATCAAGAGCAACCTAGCTACAAGACATCTAGTAACCCAAAGAGGTGCTGGGCATCAATGTTCTAAGAAGGCATGTGAGCCAAGTGTCTAAAGTGAATAATGTGTCAAGCATAAATAAAGAAAAGAGCTTGTTACACATGACACTGAACTAAAGTTTATAAAGAAAAAAATTCAGTAAACAAGGACAAAGGAATAATGAGAGGTCATAGCAGTGTGTTGCTTGATGCTTAGAGGAAACTTTCTAGGCCTACTTGTCAATAAGAAGTGAGTAGTTACATATCTGCATAAAACCCCATGAGCTATCAATAATACTCTGCTAACATGAGCATTCTCTTTTGTTTTCATTCTTTCTTCTTAATAATTCTGTTCTTGCTTGGGGACAAGCAAGTTTTAAGTTTGGTGTTGTGATGACAAGTCATCTTAGCCTAGTTTCACTAGTCTTTTTCCTTTGTTTTCATTTAGTTTTATGCACTTTCTTAAGCCATAAGTAAGCCAATTGGGTTGAATTTCATGTTTCCTTTTATTCAATCAACCAGGGATAAATTGATGCATTTTCATGAGTTTTTGTGCCATAATTGCTCATGTGACAAGAAGAAGAACAACTATGGCATAGCTTTGATACAATTGTTGATTGATGATATGAGGAATAAAGCTTGGAAGAAGGTTGCAAGAATGGGCTTGAAAAGAGGGATCAACGTTTGAGCTAACGTTTGCCTCAAACGTTAACTCAAACGTGAGAAGTAGATGAAGAACACCCTGGAGAAGAGCCAACGTTTGCGCCAACGTTTGCCTTAAACGTTGAGGCAAACGTTGGCTAAAGAAGAAGCAGGGGAAGGCAACGTTTGCGCCAACGTTTACCTCAAACGTGAGGTCAAACGTTGGCGCCAAAAAGAATGAAACAGAGCACTCCTGGGCACGGCAACGTTTGAGCCAACGTTTGCCTCAAACGTGAGGTCAAACGTTGGCTACATTTTGGCAAGGAAGAGCATGGCAAAGCACCCCTGATTGATGGTTTAGATGAGCCACGTTTGCGCCAACGTTTGCCTCAAACGTTGGGCCAAACGTTGGCCAAAAGGGGAGCCTGGAAAGAACCACGTTTGAGCTCACGTTTGACCTCAAACGTTGGCTCAAACATGGATGACAGCAAGAAGGGCATCTGCATAATGCCTTACACAAGGGACGTTTGAGTCAACGTTTGCCTCAAACATTGACTCAAACGTGAATGGTTCATGGCCCGGTTCACAAATGGATTTCTTCCCAACACCAAGAACAATCAACGGAGGCTATTATCAACCCAATTCCATCAAGACTAAAGGCCCAATTCAAAGCTTAATGATCATTTGAAGAAAGTGTATAAATAGCTTAGGATTTGAAGTTTTAAGGGAGCTTTTCTTTTTAGAGTTTTTCTTTTGAGAGTTTTCTTTAAGAATTTTCATAGTATTCACAGTAGAGAGCTTTTGGGTTTTGAGCTGTTTGGAGATTCTGAGTCTTGGAGAAGGAGAATTGAATTCTCTTCCTCTTAGTTTCTTGTTTTTCAATTTCATCTACACTTGTCTTGAGTCTTGGGTGTTGAAGAATTGAGGAAATTCTGTCTCAATCTCACCTTGAGATCTCTATGTTTTTCTTACTGTAACTTCTGGAAAATTGAACTTGGATTTACATTTCTACATTGCTCTCTTCTTTAATTTGGCATTTGCTCTCTGAATTTGGATCTAAGAAGGCATTGAGATCTAGACTTAGTTATCTAGTCTCTTGGGTCCTGAGATCTATTGGATTCCATTTTAATTTCCTTGTTTAATTACTACACCAAGTTTATTTTCCTTTTAGTTTTGAGATCCGGTTCAACTAATTACATCAACTACTCTTCATTCTGTTAAGTTTTGCTTTTCCCTGTTTAATTCCTGCAGATTCAATTCCCATTCTCCTTTTATTTTTCAAGTCATTTATATTTCTTGCACTTTAAGTTTCTGCAATTTACATTACTTGCACTTTAAGATTCAGCTCTTTTTCTTTTTGTTCCCTTTAATTTCCTGCAAATCACCCACTCCCCTTTACATTCTATGCAATTTAATTCCTGTCAACACAATTTCACACAATCAACACTTGTTTGCTTGACTAATTCAACCACTAAACTAAAGTTGCTCAATCCTTCAATCCTTGTGGGATCGACCTCACTCCCGTGAGTTTTATTACTTGATGCGACCCGGTACACTTGCCGGTGAGTTTTGTGTCGGATCGTTCTTTGCACATCAGGATCGTATTATTTAGTTAGTCTCATAGGATGTGTTTCAAGCATAGGATTCAGGATAGATAGTTGCCTTCTTTCCTTGTTGGTGAACCAACTTAGCTAACTAATCAACCTACCACAAACATTCAGGATTCACTTCACAAAATAACTCCACTCTTGTTCTTTTCATAACATTTTCTTTTTGATTAGCTTAAAGGACAGGCATACAAGTAAGAAAGGTGGACATGCAAAAAGGACATTAGACTAGTAAACATAAACTTAAGCAATGAAAACTCTAAAAACAGAATTGAAACTTTTAAGCTACCATGGAAGCATGTTCTATTTCATACATGATTTTTCTTATTTAAAGCTTTGAATTAGATAGAACTAAGAAGGAACTCCACCACCTGAAATGCTCATGTTCTTTTGTCTTGGGATCCTCCTTGATTGCTTGAGTCCCTATTCCCTTTGTGCTTCCCTATCAGCTTTTTCCAGAAACCATCATCCTCCATCTTCTTCTTTAATGCTTCCTTTTGCTGTTTCACCTTCCCCTCTTCTTTCCCTGTTAAATCCTTGTGAACTACCTCATAACTTGGGATGGGAGGGTGCAAGTTATGCATATGCCCAGTCATATAGTTTAACTTGGCCTGCGTGTTTATGCTAAATTCTTCTCGATGCAGTTGCCTTCCTTCATTGAGCACACTGAATTCGTTGAAGGCTTTCATCTGAGCTATCTGACGTTGATTGAGTTCTTGAAGGCGTTTGTCCTGGCTTTCTTGCCTTTCAGACACTTGATTAATGGCTTGGGTGAGATGGGAGTAATGCTCCTATTGTAACTCCATTTGCTATTTCTGCCACTCTCTTTTTTGATCCATCCAACTAGAGAGTAGTTCTTCTTGACGATCCATCCTTTGAGATTGAACATGCAGTTGTTGTTCTTGTCCCTCCATATACCTTCTTCTCAGATCTTAGGGCATTCATCCTCGTTGAACTGGAATGTCAATTCTGGCAAGATTTTCTTATTTTTGATCCGTTCATATTGAAGTTCATGGAAGGCAGTCTTGAATTTCACAGCATCGGAAGGAGGCTGCTCCATGGGCTCTTTCCCTCTTCTCCTTTTAGAGCTTGGTATGGTTGCAGCTCACAAGACGTGGCCAGGAGGGTGTGTATGGAACTTTTGGTGGAGGATGAAATGTGTGTGTTCAAAAGAAGGGATGGGAGATGAATGAGAACAAAAAGTGTATGGAGAGGGTGTAAAATGAGGATCATTTTTATAGAAGAGTGATGAGTGTTTGAAAGGTCTGGATTGCTAGTGTTGTTTGTTGATGAACGGTTGGGGCTTGATCTTAGATGAGCACAAGGATCACCTCTTTTATGATGGTCTTGGTTTGTTCTCCAAGGCTATCCACTTTCCAATGTTGCATGGCAACACTTTCCAAGATACTCCCCTTGGAGACAAGTGTATAAGTTCCTTGGCATAGTGGCCGAATCTCCCTTCCTTAATTGTCCTATCAAGTACCATCAATGCCCTTTTTGATTTCCTATACAAGACAAAAGGAATGCAAACGGTTAATTGAAATTTTTGGTGGGAAGACTTAAGGTGTGAACTAGCTACTAAAGAAATCTTTTTCTTTTGTTTTTAATTAACTAAATGCTTTTCATGAATGCAAATCAATTAACCTCTAAATTTCCCATGCATGCAACGTTGGTACACCAAACTTGTTTGTGATCATATGATGCAACAAGTTTCAGAAATAATTTCACAACATGAAGTGTGTTCAAGCTCTCTTGGTGTGCCTTGAACACCAAACTTATCATGTACTATACGCTGCATGTATGGGGGTTTTATATTGTTTGTCAAAATTGATTTAGAATCCATGAATTTTGCTTTATTACTACTATTAGAGATTAAGGGAAGAGGGTGTAGAACATGGGTTGCCTCCCATGAAGTGCTTCTTTAGCGTCATTAGCTTGACGTTTGGTCCTTGTCAAGGTGGCTGGTAGTGCTTGAAATCTTCCCCCCTTGCAGTGAACCTGTTTCTGTTGGCTTTGTTGACAAGTTCCACATGCTCTAAGGACAAGATTTTGTTGATGGTATACACTGGAGGCAGCTGAGAGGGAATAGTGGGGAGGTGAGGTGGTATAGATGGAAAGTATGTAGAGACCACTTCATCTCCTGGCGAGAAATCCTCTGTAGGGATTTTCTTGTTTTTCCATCCCCTTAGGATCTTTTTTCTTGTGTCCGTTGATGTCAACTTGTTCCTTGTGGTTTCTGTTCATACCCTGGGTCGAGCTATCCGACCCGGGATGATCGGCGACAAAGCGACCGACCTCTTCAGGTCCGACTAGCCGACCTCTTCTCAAAGAGCTCGGATAAATTGACAGGAAAGCCCAGTAAAGGGCCCAAATAGAGGAACACGACCCAAATCCAAGGCAGTCCAAGCCTACAGAGATAGAGGCAGTTCCCTTAAAGATAAGCTGACTCCACTCAAGATAAAGATAAGATAAGATAAGATAACCAACTTATCTTATCAGAAAAGTCAGCTCACACTACTATAAATACACTGGAGCACCCAGGTATAATTCATACTCTGATTCTACATAAAACCTGCTTAATACCCGTGCTAACTTACGCATCGGAGTCTCTTGCAGGTACCCCCCACCCTCCGGTGGCCGAGGATCAGAAGTGCAGTCAGGCCAGCAAGTCGGACGCAACCGCTCCGGCCATCTCCTACCAGCCAGACACATCGGTACCGACCAGTACAGAAGATCTCATCCGAGATCCACCTCCAGTTTTAGGTAACCCTCGGAACATTGGCGCCGTTGCCGGGGAACCTGGAAGTCATCCCATCACCATGACAACAATCATAATTCAGATCTGAAAAACAGAACCCCGCACAAAAACGCAGACACCACGCCAAAGGAAGCTCCGGAATCCAACGGAGACAAAAACTCATCCAATTCGGAAGTAATAGAAGCACTTCAGGATCGCTTAAAACAACTTGAGAAGGAAACCCAACAACAACGAGAGGTCGGAAAAGACTTACAAAGAGAGGTACGGCGGCGTCGAGAATTGGAAGATAAAGTCTTACAACTTGAAGCCGATCTCAAAGCAAAAGCCACTCTGATCGACCCTGAGGAGAAGTCACGCAAAGAGCAAGATCCTTTCACTAGGGAAATCATGAAAACCAAAATTTCCAAAGACTTCAAACTCCCGGATATGACCCTGTATGATGGTACTACAGACCCCAACCACCATCTCAGCAACTTCAGAAGCAGAATGTACCTAACCGACGCCTCAGACGCCGTTCGCTGCAAAGCTTTCTCAACAACTCTCACAAAAACAGCAATTAGATGGTTTAATAATCTACCTCCAAAATCCATCTCAAACTTTGACGATTTGGCCAAAAAGTTCCTGGCCATATTTTCCATTCAAAAGGACAAGGCTAAACATGCTCCTAGTCTACTTGGGATCAAGCAAAGAGATCGGGAGAGTCTCCGCAGCTACATGGAAAGATTCAACAAAATATGCATGGACATACACAGCTTGCCAACAGAGGCCGCCATCATGGGACTCATCAACGGCTTACGAGAAGGACCTTTTAGCCAATCTATATCCAAGAAGTACCCAACCTCCTTAGACGAAGTACAGGAACGAGCGGAAAAATACATCAACATGGAAGAAAACGCTCGATTGGGAGAAACCTCCAAATCGGGGGTCCCCTCCCGAGATAAAGATAGGGATTACAAAAGGAAAGAAGATCGACAAGGGGAGAAAATCAAAAAATATCACAATTATACCCCTTTCAAAGTATCCCTAGTCGATGTATACAAAGAAGTCTGCCATACGGAGAAAATACCCCCAGCTCGGCCACTCCACCAACGAGTATTGTGAATATCATCGAGTGCGAGGCCACTCCACCAACGAGTGCTTTGATCTAAAAAACATCATTGAAAAGTTGGTAAGAGAAGGAAAACTGGACCGGTTTCTAGCAAACCGAGATTATGATCAAAGAAAGAGACGAAGGGGTGAAGATATAGGACGAAGATCACCTCGTACGCCAGAAAGACACGTCCACATGATACACAGCGAATTTGCAGGGGGAGGAATCTCTAAAGCATCCCGTAAGAAATATCTCAAAGAAGTGTATCATGTCGAAGGAAAGGAGGAAGCTCCAGACATCCCAGCAATCACGTTCACTAAAGAAGACGCGTCCGGAATTATCTCGGGACACGACGACCCCATGGTCATCACCATCATACTGGCAAACGCCAACCTTCACCGTACATTGATAGATCAAGGAAGCTCCGCCGACATCTTATTCAAAACTGCTTTCGACAAACTCGGCCTAGAAGATAAGGAGCTTAAAGCGTATCCGAACAGTCTGTTCGGACTAGGAGACACCTCAGTACAACCACTGGGATATGTCTCACTACACATAACCTTCGGAAAAGGGAATCAATCCAGGACGCTTAAAATAGACTACATCGTGGTCGACGTAAGTTCCGCCTACAACGCCCTAATAGGTCGGACAACGTTAAACTAACTCGGTGCAATAGTCTCAACTCCATATCTATGCATGAAATTCCCAACTACGGAAGGGATAGCAACAATAAAAGCAGACCAGAGGACAGCGCGTCGTTGTTATAACGAAAGTCTGACCCTCAGGGGCAAAGGATAAGTGTTCCATACAATTGAACTGGGAGGAGTTCGGAGACAAGAAGAACTCCGCCCACAACCCGAAGGTGAAGTAGAGAAAATTCAAATCGGAGACACCCAGGACAAAACAACAAATATCGGCATGACCTTGGGAAAAGACACAAAGGAATTATTGGTACAGTTCCTGCGAAATAATGTGGATCTCTTTGCATGGAAAGCCGCGGACATGCCGGGCATCGACCCTAAGCTAATGTGTCACAAGTTGGCAGTCTATTCAGGATCTCGGCCAGTGCAGCAGAGACGCAAAAAATTGGGGCCAGAGCGATCCAAAGCTATGGAAGAACAGGTACAGGCATTACTGGAGGCAGGGTTCATAAGAGAAGTCAAATACGCACTATGGCTAGCTAACGTCGTCTTGGTAAAAAAGCCAAATGGGAAGTGGCAAATGTGCACCGATTATACGGATCTCAACAAAGCCTGCCCAAAAGATCCTTACCCACTCCCAAGTATCGACGCCTTAGTAGATGCCTCATCTGGATACAAATACCTCTCGTTTATGGATGCATATTCCGGATACAATCAAATTCTCATGTATCCACCAGACCAAGAGAAGACCTCGTTCTTAACGCCAAAAGCAAATTACTGCTACATAGTAATGCCCTTCGGCCTCAAAAATACGGGAGCAACTTATCAAAGACTGATGAACAAAGTTTTCTCGGATCATATTGGAAAAACTATGGAAGTTTACATAGACGACATGTTGGTAAAGACACAAAGCGAAGAAACACTGTTGCCCGACCTGGCCCAAGTATTCGATACTATAAGAAAACACGACATGCGACTTAACCCCGCAATGTACCTTCGCAGTAGAAGCAGGCAAATTCTTGGGCTTCATGCTTACACAGAGAGGAATTGATGCGAATCCGGACAAATGTCAAGCCATACTCGACATGAAGAGCCCAACATGTATCAAAGAAGTACAGCAACTCAATGGGAGGCTGGCTGCCCTATCCAGGTTCCTAGCAAGATCAGCAATAAGATCTCTCCCCTTCTATGCTACTCTAAGAAAGGGAAAGCAATTCGAATGGACAACAGAGTGTGAACAAGCCTTCCAAAATTTCAAAGAATTCTTAGGACGGCCACCTATCCTATCTCGGCCACGAGAAGGAGAACCACTCATATTGTATCTCGCAGTAGGAAGCCAGGAAATAGCTTCAGCGCTAGTCAGAGAAGACGAGAGGGGGCAGCAACCCATCTACTTTATTAGTAAAGCGCTTCAAGGATCCGAGTTGAACTACCAGAAAATAGAAAAATTCGCTTATACTCTCATCTTAACATCTCGACGACTTCGCCCATACTTCCAGGCTCACACCATTAAGGTTCGAACCAACCAGCCTATAAAAGGGATATTGCAGAAAACAGATCTAGCAGGCAGAATTTTACAATGGGCAGTCGAGCTATCCGAGTTCGACCTCCAATACGAAGCTCGGACGGCTATCAAGTCACAGTACCTAGCCGACTTCGTCGTAGAATTTACAGACACCTTGGAAACTCCCACAGAATGGAATCTCTACGTAGACGGCTCTTCAAATAAAATCGGAAACGGCGCGGGTGTGATAATAGAAAGCAACCAAGGAACCCAGGTTGAGCTCTCCCTTAAGTTTGGGTTCCCGGCCTCAAACAACCAGGCAGAGTATGAAGCGTTACTAGCTGGTTTGAAGCTGGCTAAGGAGATGGGAGCTCAAAAACTCAACATCTTCAGCAATTCACAAGTAGTCACCTCACAAATAATAGGGAGCTACCAGGCCAAAGATCTCACCATGAAAAAGTATCTGGATAAGACCAAGAAACAGCTCGGACAAATTGGGGAATATAAGATCTGCCACATACCCCGCGAACAAAATGCCCGAGCTGACGCACTCTCAAAACTAGCCAGCACCAAACCAGGGGGCAATAATAGAAGCCTCATCCAGGAGATGCTACAGAACCCGTCAATAGCGAGAGAGGAAAAAATTCTAGCCATAGCAAATCAGGACCGAGGATAGATGACCCCCATAATTAATTACCTCAAAGCAGAAACACTCCACCACAAATGAATCACCATTTCGACTAGCATATGGAGTGGAGGCAATGATCCCAGTAGAAGTCGAGGAAGGATCACCCAGAGTAGTCCTCTACAATGAAGAAGCCAACTCCCAACTTCAGAAGGAAGAGCTCAACCTATTACCTGAAATTCCCACATGTATATATTTGCATTTTCCTTTGAATAAAATATATTTTAGATATTCTACAAAGATTTCAAGACGCATTAATCTGAAGCATTCATCGTCCGATTATAAAGCAACAGATCGGCAGAAAGTGAAAGACAAATTCACTGCACGATCACGATAAAAACAACCGTCCGATAAAGGTGAAAACGCGATTCACCCAAAGGACGACCTAGAGATGACAACCACTTTCTACAAATCGGCAAAGATGAACACAGAATAATGTAAGACGTTATCGAAAGTTATCTAAAAAAGAACCTGACGAAGTCTTACGGATCGCTAAAATAATAACTTAGAGACTGGCCGATATTAAGAAATCGGATCAAGTCAACCTAAGTTATAAGTAAACCCTGGAAAGAGGTCTGGCCAACCCTATTAAAGAGGATTACTTTAACTTAGAAGGGCCCGACATGATAAGAGATGGCCCAAAACGAAAAGGTATAAAAGTAGTCCCTGAAAGAGATTTGACAAAGATCCAAGAAAGAGGACTACAAAGATAGCTCTGAAAGAGACCGACATAACGAAGTCGGACTCCTTCTACAAGATTATAGAAGAAGTCCCTGAAAGAGATCTGATAAAGATCCAAAAAAGAGGACTACAAAAATAGCGAGACCAATATAACGAAATTGGACTCCTGCCACTAAAGTTATAAGAGTAATCCCTGAAAGAGATCGGACAAAGATCCAAGAAAGAGGATTAAAAAATAACTTAGAAGAGACCGACGTAACGAAGTCGGACTCTCACTACTAAAAAAGTTATCAAGGCAATCCTCGAAAAAGACCTAATAAAGGTCCAAGAAAAGAGGATTACCAAAATAGCCTAGAAGGGACCAACGCAAAAGAAATCGGTCACGGGTACTAAAGCATGACAAGCAGGAGCAAAAAAGCCGAAAAGCAAGTTGGACCCATTCAGCCACAAAAGATCCAAGCTACTAACCCAATGAAGCCGAACAGTAAAGCTCCAACATTTCTCACAAAAGGGATACTAAGATAAAGTGCAAAAAGCATTATATAAAGTTATACAGCTCCAGAGGTCACCAAAATCTACCTCGGAAGCTAAGAAAGCTACTTTGTTTTTTAAATAAAAAGGTTGCCAGGCGTGCAACCTGAAAATGTCAGCAAGATTAAACAAAAAACAAACAAAGAGTTCAAAAAAGCCCACAAATCGAGCTATTCACACAAAACGTTTAAAGAAGAATCAACAGAGATCGGGAGCCTTCCCGGCAGCATCAGTCTGAGGAGATGGAGGGCGAGTCTGGAGAGGAACAGCATCCACAGTACCGTCATCCCGGTTCAAAACTTGACAATCCGGATCAGACGCAATAGGAGGAACCGAGGAAGTCGACACTTTGACAGAAGGCGCTGGGGGAGGTTCAACAGCATCATCACTCTCATCATCAGGGACAATCTTGCCTTCCCTGACAACATTGTCCAAGCTAAAGAGGGTCAGATCGGCCTTGGGAGCAATAACCCGAACTTGCTCCTTCAAGTTCTCATAAGCAGCAGTCATGCTGCCAACAAGATGGTCTTGGAGCTCAGCATAATCTTCCCGGGCGCTATCCAACTCCCCCCTCAGGCGCGACGCCTTCCGATAGGATGTAAGGTAACTATCCTTATGCATCATAGCCGTGTCCTCGGACAACCTCAAAGAAGCCGCCAGAGAAGTGGAACTCGCCCTCTCATTCTCCAAATCTCTTTCCAACATGGCCACCTTTACCTCAAGCTCCTCCTTCAAGCCCCCTCATCCGGTCGAACTCCCGTTTCGCCTCCTCCATAAATTCCTTGGTGGCATGGAGGGGAAGATCTTGGACCGTTCGATATAGGGCCGCTCCCATGTGGGCCAACTTGATACCACTCCGAGTTATATAATCGAAATGACGAAGAATCGACACGTCACTCATAGGGTGGACACCAAAAGGGGCGATTTGTTGATCCACAAACTCGACGGCATCAAAGTCAGGAGCATCAAGATTGAAAGGCTCAACAGTTTTTTGTTTTTTAGTGGGAGGAGCATCGGAAGGTGCGTCAGAAGATGATGGAGGATCAACTAGGCGAACCCGAGGAGTAGGGATCACTTTTTTCACCCCAGGGGAACTCGGGTTAGGCAGTTTAACACGAACCTGGGAGGATCCCTCCCCAGCTGCCCGGGCCGAGATGTTCCTAGCGGCAGTCGCCCTCTGCAAATAAAACAAGAAAATTCAGCTACAAGTCGGACAAGTCGGAGAGGCAGCCACAAACAACATAAACAAGATAATAAAAAGAAACACAAGATACCCAGTTCAGTTTGAAGAAGAGAAGGATTGATTAGAAATTTCTTTGTGTCAAGATGGGGAGGTTGACCCCACCAGCATTCTTCCAAGACAGTCACAAAGGCTCGCTCAGCCTCATCCAACATCTCCCACGCATATCTGGAGACCCTCACATCTTTTTGCCATTCCAAAGGAAAAGCAGGTTTGTCATTTTCATCCAGAAAAAAGGGCCGAGCTCCATTAACAGCTCGGACCTTGAAAAAATAGTTTTTAAAATCACGGAATGACTCGTGAAACATGGAGAAGACCTTCTTCCCGTGGGTAGAACGAAAGGAGACCCAAGCCGACTTCTTTTTTACCACACCAGGCTTAGTCAAAACAAACAGATAGAAAAAGAGAGATTGGAAAGCAGGAATACCAAAACCATTACACAACAATTGGAAAATTTTTATGAATGGGGTGAAGTTGAGAAGGAGCAACATTACAGGACCACAACAGGTCGATTTCAAGTTTAGTAAAAGGAAGGGTGATACCCAGCTGACCGAAGAAAAAATCATAAGCATAAAAGAAAGGGCGATCATCAACAACCCGAATAGAAAAGCAGACTCTCTCGTCAGAAGAAGGAGGGACAAGCTCATAGTTCTTCTCATCACTGGGATTACTACAGACACGGTGAAACTGCCTAAGCTGCGCGCAAAATTCAGTATCAACCAGAGAGACACACATAAGAACCATCGAATCCACCCAATTGGATATACCCTCAGGAACAGGGAAGGCATCTCTACAACGTTATTTCGGGAAGACATGAGGCCAACTAAAATCCTACAAAAAGAAAAGAAGAGCGGATTACTTAAAAACATCTCGACGAAACAGAAAAGGAAAATCCCAAGACTCAAACCAAAGTCCTGGGGCATCCTTTTGGAGGCAATAACAAAGCAAAGGTTCTAGAAAAACCTACACCCCAGTGTCTCTCAAAAAGAAAAAGACCTAAAGCAAGCATTTCGTTCATCAAGTCAAAAAAAACATAAAAAACGCAACCTTTCTCAAAATCAGGCGATATCATGCGAAAGCCCTAACAACATCAAAAGGAAGGGCGAAAAAAGTTCATGCAAAGACAAAAGAAACTCCAGAACACACGGTAATAAGTGGGCATGACAATGCAAAAAGATTCAAGCTTTTTCGAACAGGCATTCAAGCAAAAACCAAAACTTTATCAAAAACCAAAGGCCAAACAGCGAAAAAAGTAAAGAAACAGAAAGAAGAAACCAAACCTGGAGAGAGAAGGAAAGTTATGAAGAAAGAAAAGCCGGGGCAGGAAATCGTCTCTCTAAAGCACCAACGGAGTACCAAAGCAAAACATCGCAGAGAAAGAACGAGGCAAAACAGAACAAACACAAAGAAAAGTGGAGAGCGAGAAAAATGCGAAGAAGTTATGAAATGCGCGAATAAGAGAAACCGTTTCTGGGTTTCCAAAATCAAAATAAAAGAGCCTAAAGGAAACGGGGCAATTAATGTTAAAATTAATGAAGGCATTAAACCCTCGCACGTTTCCAAAGCGCCAATATAAAAGCGCGCGCTTTTAGAGGAAAACGTTCTACATTCAAAGGTTGCTACAAGAGGAATCGACAAAATGCTTGAGTTCGGCTTCGCTAGAGAAAAGACCGAAGTCAAGAACTCGACCTCAAAAAAGAAGACCGAGCTCAAGCAGGGGCACTGTTCATACCCTGGGTCGAGCTATCCGACCCGGGATGATCGGCGACAAAGCGACCGACCTCTTCAGGTCCGACTAGCCGACCTCTTCTCAAAGAGCTCAGATAAATCGACAGGAAAGCCCAGTAAAGGGCCCAAATAGAGGAACACGACCCAAATCCAAAGGCAGTCCAAGCCTACAGAGATAGAGGCGGTTCCCTTAAAGATAAGCTGACTCCCCTCAAGATAAAGATAAGATAAGATATGATAACCAACTTATCTTATCAGAAAGGTCAGCTCACACTACTATAAATACACTAGAGCACCCAGGTATAACTCATACTCTGATTCTACATAAAACCTGCTTAATACCCGTGCTAACTTAGGCATCGGAGTCTCTTGCAGGTACCCCTCACCCTCCGGTGGCCGAGGATCAGAAGTGCAGTCAGGCCAACAAGTCGAACGCAACCACTCCGGCCATCTCCTACCAGCCGGACACATCGGTACCGACCAGTACAGAAGATCTCATCCGAGATTGACCTCCAATTTCAGGTAACCCTCGGAATAGTTTCCTTTTTGAGAATGGTTTTGTTGCCTGGTTCCTTTTAGATTACACTTGGCTGTTGCTCCTTTTGATTACATTGGTTGTTAACCATAGGAGTCATGAAGTGTGGTGCTTGTGCTCCCTTGTTTAGCTCTTCCTTCAGCTCTTTTGTTTGCTTTTCCTCTGACTTTTTGTTATCATGGTCTGCTTCTTGTGAGAGGTTAAACACATTGAAGGTGAGCTGCTCATCATGTATTCTCAGTACTAGCTCTCCTCGCTCCACATCTATGAGTGCTCTGGCTGTGACTAAGAATGGCCTTCCCAGAATGATGGGGTGAATAGGATTCTCATCCATTTCCAGGACAACAAAGTATGTGGGGAGGAAGTAGTTCCCAACCTTCACTAATACATTCTCAACCACTCCTATTGCCTTTTTTTGAGTTTTGTCAGCCAATTTGATGATTACATCTGTGGGTGTTAGCTCATTGATTTGAAGCTTTTTCATGAGGGATAGAGGCATTAGGTTGATACTTGCTCCCAGGTCATAGAGTCCCTTATCAATCATTGTTTCTCCTATAGCACAGGGAATGTGGAAACTCCCTGGATCTTTCTTCTTTGTGGGTGGCTCTGTTTGAATGAGAGCACTGCAATCCCTGTTCATCTTTATTGTTTGTCCATCCTTCAATGAACTCTTTCTGGCTAGTAGCTCCTTTATATACTTGATGTAGGAAGGCATTTGCTGGAGGGCCTTAATGAATGGTATATTTACATTAAGAGATGCAAACATGTCGAGAAACCTTGAATACATTCTCCCTGCTACACCACCCTTAAGTCTTTGGGGAAAGGGTGCATATGGGTTCAGTATCTCCCTTTTCTTCAGCTCTTCCTTGAGTGTGGGTTGGGGTGCATGGTTTCTTTCTTCATGGTTTCCCTTTGGATTGTCTTGGAGGTGTTCTACTTCCTCCATACTCCTCTTATCACTTGTGGTGATCATCTTACATTCTTCCCACCTTACTTTCTTTGTTTCTCCTCTTGGATTCTTCTCCGTGTCACTGGGAAATCCATCAGTGGGTTTGGGAATGTGTTGAGATAGATACCCTACTTGGAACTCTAATCTCTTGATGTTTTCTCCTTGGTTTTTGATATTGGCTCGCACTTCTTCCTTAAACACCTTATTGTCTTGGACTTTTCTACATATATCTTCAAGTAGAGTCTCAATCTTTGAAAGTCTATCCTCTGTCAGTGATGGTGGATTGAGATTAGGTGGTTGAGAAGGGTGGTTAGGTGGGTGTTGATAGGATCTCTGTGCGGTATGTTGGTGAGTTGCATTGTTGTTGGAATGGAGGTTGTGGCGTCTCTGATCTTGGCCTTGGTCTTGTTGATTTTCCCACCCAAAGTTGGGGTGATTTCTCCATCCAGAGTTGTAAGTTTTGGAATATAGATCATGGATTTGTCTAGGTGAGTTTCCAACATAGTTGGCTTGTTCCCAGTCACCTTTTTCTCCTATGTTCACTCCTTTTTGAGCTGGTGATGAAGTGATGACTGCTGCAACTTGGTTTTCCTCCACCTTCTTGGTAAGATCTGCTAGCTGCTTGGTGATCATCTTATTTTGAGCTAGCAATGCATCTATGTGGTTCAGCTCTATTACTCCTCAAGTATTGCTTCTTTCAGAGGCATAAAAGTAGTCATTCTCAGCTACTGCTTCAATGAGATCTATGGCTTCTTCAATGGTTTTCTTCTTGTTTAGAGAGCCCCCTGATGAATGGTCTACAGCCTTCTTTGACTCATAAGAAAGACCTTCATAGAAAATGTGAAGTTAAACCAATTCTTTGAACATATCTAGTGGGCATCTTCTTGTTAAGTCCTTGAACCTCTCCCATGCCTCATAGATAGTCTCACCATCTTGTTGCCTGAAGGTTTGCACCTCACCTCTCAGCCTGTTAATTCTTTGAGGAGGGTAGAATCTTGCCAAAAATTTATTCTCCACATCTTCCCAATTTGTTAAGCTCTCCTTTGGGAAGGATTCAAGCCACTTGGATGCCTTGTCTTTGAGTGAAAAAGGGAACAAAAGCAGCCTATAGACATCCGGGTGGACTCCATTAGACTTCACAGTGTCACAAATTCTCAGGAAGGTGGTTAGATGTTGATTGGGGTTTTCTTGAGCACTTCCTCCAAATGAGCAATTGTTCTGAACAAGGGTGATGAGCTGGGGCTTTAGTTCAAAGTTGTTGGCATGTATGGTAGGCTTTTGGATGCTACTTCTACAGTTTCCTGGGTTTGGATTAATGTAAGAGCCTAGAACTCTCCTCTCTTGTCCAACATGATTTGCAGGGCCTTCTCTAGTATGGTTGTGAGCTTCTCCTTCATGATTGTTTTCCAAGTTCTCCTCCATGTTGGTTTCAAAATGCTCTTCCTCTTCCTCAGCACCAACAACTCCTTTCCCTCTTACTTCCCTCCTTAATCTCCGGAGGGTCCTTTCAGGTTCTGAATTGAAGGAAATTAAAGCTCCCCCTCTTCTCCCTGTCATACAACTAACAAAGCACACAACAAAAAATGAAATGAAGAGGTTATTCTTGTTAGAGTGATTGTTAGTGTGAGTGATGTAAATTATCAAACAGTTAGTGGGTTAGTGAACAGAATTACTGATAATAACAAAGAAAAAAAGAAAAACAGAGAGGGTATAGGGAATGAGGAAGAAACTAAACAAACTGAAGATAAAGGACTAAATAGAGTAAACAAACAAAGGAAAAATGCTCAATTTAGTGAACTTCCAACTTAATCATTGTTGATACAAAATCAATCCCCGGCAACGGTGCCATAAACATGATGCATGAAAACTTGTCTCTCAACAAATTTTCTTTCGGCAAGTATACCAAATTATCGTCAAGTAAAAACTCATAATAGAGTGAGGTCGAATCCCACAAGGATTGATTGGTTAAGCAACTTTAGTTGGAAGAGTATACTAGTTGAGCTAAACAGAATGTAGTTTGAGAATTGCAGAAAATTAAATGGCGGGAAAGTAAATAGCAGAAAATAAAGTGCAAAATCTTAAATGGGGATTTGGGGGAATGAGCATGGAAATAAATGACAGAAAATAAAGAGAATGGGTAAGATCAGAAATGGAAAATTCATTGGGCTCAGGAGAAGTTGTATTCTCCGGATCAAATTCATTTTCATCTCTTCCTCAATCAAAGCATCTATTGATCTCCTTGGCAATCTTAGGTGATTGGATTCCAATTCCTTGGCAACCCAATCTCTCTAAGCTTGAACAATTGCCCAATTCCTTGATTTGATTGCTCATGGGAAGAGATAAAGTATGGTCATGGATTATACCACATGTATTTCCAAATCAAAGTGTTGTGAGGATTACATGTCACTATATCCGCCTAGAGCCTAATTTGGTCCAACATGAGAAAGCATTTCTAGCATGATCTCCTCATCCCTTTTCCAACGCTTAGAGGAGATCCAATTATGGAGAGTTTCTTTTCCAAGATAACTAACCAATTAAATTAAGATCGAAAGCTTTCTAGTAAATCAAAAGAGAAGAAAGAAGAAGAAGAATGAAAACTATAATTGATCCATCAAATTACAACAGAGCTCCCTAACCCAATGAAAGGGGTTTAGTTGTTCATAGCTCTAGAAATGAAAAATGGCAGAAAAGAATACATGCTTAGATAAAAGTGCAGAAAAGTAAATATACAGAGGGTAGTTCTCCAAAGTGCCAAGCCTCTCTATAGTTCAAAACTACTCCTATATATACTACTTCTCTTGATCTTCTAGTGAGTTCTTCAAGTCTTGGATGTGGGCCTTAGATCTTGAGTTGAAGCAGTTATAATCTTTAGTGGGCTCAGCTTGCAGAGAAGTATGAATTAGGCATGGACGTTAGTGAAGTTAACGTTAAGTGACATTGTGGGTTCGAGAACGTTAGTGACAATCACCTTTTTCACTAATGTTCCAACCCCATATAGCCCATGTTAACTCCAACGTTAGTGGCACTAACGTGACCACTAACGTTGCCTTATAAACCTTCACAAGCATTATTGGGACTCACCTTTCCCAATAACGTTGCCTTGTGCCCCTTGTCCCTACGTTAGAGCTCACGTTAGTGTAACTAATGTGGCTCTTAACGTGGTTATGCCTCACCTTCGAGAGCGTTAGTGGCACTTACCTTTGTCACTAACGCTCCAAGTGCCCCTACTCTCCACGTTAGAGCTCACGTTAACTAAGTTAACGTGGCCACTAACGTGGTAGTGAATTCCATCTCCAACGTTAGTGACAAAGGTGAGTGTCACTAACGTTGGCTCATCAATCTTAGCTCCATGTTAACTTTCACGTTAGTGGTCTTAATGTGACCACTAACGTGGGCAATGCTAGTTTGATCCAACGTTAGTGACAAAGGTGAGTGTCACTAACGTTGGCATTGTTCCTTTCTTCCACGTTAGAGTTCACGTTAACTAAGTTAACGTGACTTTTAACGTGGCTCATTGCCAAAGTTTGGAGCGTTAGTAGTGTTCACGTTTACCACTAACGTTGGAGCTTTTTTTTATCTCCACGTTAACTACCACGTTAACCTAGTTAACGTGGTAATTAATGTGGGCTTATGATGGCTTCGCAGGCATTATTGGTGATCACTTTTCTCATTAACGTTGCAAGCTCTTCCTCATGCCACGTTAGTGGTCACGTTAACTAGATTAACGTGAGTACTAACGTGGTTCTTCCTTGCTTCCTTTGTCCTGAAATCAAGCAAATAAAGTGCATCAAAGTTCTAGCCAAAGTCATGAGATTATGCATCATCAATTTGTCATTCAATTCTTGCAAAATCTTCATGAAATCATGTAAAATTCACAATAGTTGCTTGAATCAATGTGTAAGTGTATTTTTATCCAAAACTTGCCTTATTCACTAAGAAAATGCATGAAACTACCCTAAAACAGTAAAGAAAAGGTCAGTGAAACTGGCCTAGATGACCTGGCATCAGGGATTACCTTTTGTAACTTTATATCTTGGGCCAACTTCGTCATGTCGGGCCCTGTCGAGTTACTTGGTAATCCTCTTTCTTGGACCTTGATCGGGTCTCTTTCAGGGATTACCTTTTGTAACTTTTTCGTAGGAGTCCGACTTTATCATGTCAGGCTCTTCTAAGTTATAGTAATCCTCTTTTATAGGGTTGGCCAGACCTCTTTCCAGGGCTTTACTTATAACTTGGGTTGTTGTGGCTGGTCTGACTTCTTTGTTCCGGCCAGTCTTCAAGTTATTTTATAGCAATCCATTTTATTAGGACCTCGTCAGGTCCTTTCTATGGATCACTTTCTATAACTTCTTGCATTATTCTGTTTTCATCTTTGCCGATTTTGTAGAGTTCAGGTTTTAACCCTCGTTTGGTCGACCTTTTAATGAATTTGTTTTTCATTTTTGGTCTTTATCGTGATTGCGCAGTGAATTTGGTTTTCACTTTCTGTCGATATGTAGCTTTATAATCGGGCGATGAATGTTTCGGAATAATGCGGCTTGAGCGTTTGTAGAAAATCTGAACAGATTTTATTAAAAGAAAATGCAAATATATACATGCGGGGGTTAATTTCCTAAGTCGGGTGATTTGTAGGTCTTGGTCTTGGCGCCTCGTTAAAAAACCTTTTCAGGAAAAAGAGTGCGCCTTGTCCCAATGTCCTTTATCTTCGCTAACTATAGTACCTTCTTAGGTTGCAGGCGTGCCATGATCTAGGAAGCTCTCTCCCGTCGAGTTCGGAAAGCCTGTAGTAGCCCTTTCCCAGCACTTTTATGACTCGGTAGGGTCCTCTCCAGTTTGCTGTCAGCTTTCCTTCTCCAGGTCGAGTTGTTCCAATCTCGTTTTGGATTAGAATGAGGTTGTCCTCAGCAAAGGCTCGCTGTATTACCTTTTGATTGTATCTGGAAGCCATTCGTCGTTTTAATGCCTCTTCCCTTATTCGAGCTCTTTCTCGGACTTCTGGAAGTAGGTCGAGCTCTTCCCTTTGAATTTGGGAGTTAGCTTCTTCGCTATAGTGGATCACTCTAGGTGACCTTTCTTCAATCTCTACTAGGATCATTGCCTCCATTCCATATGCTAATCAGAAGGGTGATTCCTTTGTGGTGGAATGTGGCGTTGTTCGGTATGCCCATAAAACCTGTGGGAGCTCCTCGGTCCAGGCTCCCTTCGCATCCTGTAACCTCCACTTCCGCCCAGCCAGTATGACTTTGTTGGCAGCTTCAGCTTGTCCATTGGCTTGGGGATGTTCAACAGAGGTGAATTGTTGTCTTATATTCAAGTTAACTGTTAGCTTTCTAAAGCCTGTGTCTGTGAACTGAGTACCATTGTCTGTGGTAATGGAGTATGGAACCCCAAACCTTGTGACGATGTTTCTATATAGGAATTTTCAACTTCTTTGAGCAGTGGCATTAGCTAGGGGATCTGCCTCAATCCACTTTGTGAAGTAGTCTATTCCCACTATGAGGAATTTGACTTGTCCCGATCCTTGAGGAAAGGGACCGAGAAGATCGAGTCCCCATTTTGTGAACGGCCAAGGTGAGGTCATGCTGATGAGTTCCTCTGGTGGGGCGATGTGAAAGTTGGCATGTTTCTGACATGATGAACATGTCTTTACAAATTCTACAGCTTTATTTTGTAGAGTTGGCCAATAAAATCCTACCCGAAGTACCTTTTTGGCGAGTTCCTACATTCCGAGGTGATTGCCACAAATGCCACTGTGTACTTCTTCTAAGACTTCTTTTGTGTTGGAAGTCGGCACGCATTTTAACAGTGGTATTGATATCCCTCTTTTGAATAGAGTATTATTTATGATAGTATAATATTGTGCCTTACGCTTCAACCTCTTTGCCTCTTTTTCCTCTGCGGGGAGTGCTTCTGTTTTGAGGTAGTTTATTATGGGGGTCATCCACCCTTGATCCTGACCTATTATAGTCATGACTTTTTCTTCTTCTGAGATTGATGGATTTTGTAGGATTTCTTGGATAAGACTTCTATTGTTGCCCCCTGGCTTGGTGCTGGCTAGTTTTGAAAGTGCGTCGGCTCGGGTATTCTGTTCTCGGGTATGTGATGAATCGTATATTCACCGAGTTGTCCGAGCTGTTCTCTGATTTTGTCCAAGTACTTTTTCATTGTGGGATCTTTGGCTTGGTAGCTTCCCGTTATTTGTGAAGTGACTACCTGTGAGTCGCTGAAGATGATAAGTTTTTGAGCTCCAACCTCCCTAGCCAGCTTCAAACCAGCTAGTAGTGCCTCATATTCCGCTTGATTGTTTGAGGCAGGGAACCCAAATTTGAGGGAGAGTTCGATTTGGGTTCCCTGGTTGCTTTCAATTATCACTCCTGCGCCGCTTCCAATTTTGTTTGAGGAACTGTCCACGTAGAGATTCCATTCTGTGGGGATATCTGGTGTGTCTGTAAATTCTGCAATGAAGTTGGCCAGGTGTTGTGATTTGATTGCCGTCTGAGCTTCATATTGGAGATCAAATTCGGACAACTCGACTGCCCATTGCAAGATTCTGCCCGCCAAGTCTGTTTTCTGTAAGATCCCTTTTATGGGCTGGTTGGTCCGTACTCTAATGGTGTGAGCCTAGAAGTATGGGCGAAGTCGTCGTGATGTTATTATGAGAGAGTAAGCGAACTTTTCTATTTTCTGGTAGTTTAGCTCGGATCCTTGTAATGCTTTGCTGATAAAGTATATGGGCTGTTGTCCACTATTGTCTTCTCGGACCAGTGCTGAGGCTATTGCCTGATTTCCTACCGCGAGGTACAATATGAGTGGTTCTCCTTCCCGTGGCCGAGTTAGTATAGGTGGCTGTCCCAGGAATCTTTTGAAGTCTTGAAAGGCTTGCTCACATTCCGCTGTCCATTCAAACTCCTTTCCCTTCCTTAGAGTGGCGTAGAAGGGGAGAGATCTTATTGTTGATCCGGCCAGGAATCTGGACAAGGCTGCTAACCTCCCGTTGAGTTGTTGTACCTCTTTGACACAAGTCAGACTTTTCATGTCGAGTATGGCCCGGCATTTATCCGGGTTTGCCTCGATTCCTCTTTGTATGATCATAAAACCCAAGAATTTACCAACTTCTACTGCGAAGGTGCATTTTGTGGGATTGAGTCGCATGCCATGTCGTCTTATAGTGTTGAATACTTGTGTCAGGTCGGATAATAACATCTCTTCATTTTGCATCTTTATTAGCATGTCGTCCACGTAGACTTCCATGACTTTTCCGATGTGATCCGAAAAAACCTTGTTCATTAATCTTTGGTAAGTGGCTCCCGCGTTTTTAAGACCGAAGGGCATGACAATGTAGCAGTAATTTGCCTTTGGGTTAAGAATGAGGTTTTTTCTTGGTCGGGTGGGTACATTGGGATTTGGTTATATCCCGAGTATGCATCCATAAAGGAGAGGTATTTATATCCGGAGGACGCATCTACCAGTGCGTCGATGCTTGAGAGTGGATAAGGATCTTTTGGGCAGGCTTTGTTGAAATCGATATAGTCAGTGCATATTCGCCACTTCCCGTTTGACTTTTTTACCAATACGACATTAGCAAGCCATAGCGGGTACCTGTTCTTCCACAGCTTGAGAGCATTCTGGTCCTAGCTTTCTACGCCTCTGTTGTACCGGCCGAGATCCTGGGTAGACTGCTAGCTTGTGGCATATTAGCTTAGGATCTATGCCTGGCATGTCTGCGGCCTTCCACGCAAAGAGGTCGACGTTGTCTCGTAGAAACTGTATGAGTGATTCTTTTATGTCTCCTTTTAGGAGTGTGCCGATATTAGTCGTTTGGTCCGGGGTATTCCCGATCTGGATTTTCTCTATTTCACCTTCAGGTTGTGGGCGGAGCTCTTCCCGCCTCTGAACTCCACCGAGCTCAATTGTGTGGAATTCTTCTCCTCTGCCTCTGAGGTTTAGACTTTCGTTGCAACAGCGGCGTGCCATCTTTTGATATGCTTTTATCGTAGCTATCCCTCCTACAGTTGAGAACTTCATTCATAGATGTGGAGTCGAGACTATTGCGCCGAGCTGATTTAACGTTGTCCGACCTATTATGGCATTGTAGGCTGAACTTATGTCGACTACGATGTAATCTATTTTGAGTGTTCTTGACTGACTTCCTTTTTCGAAAGTTGTGTGGAGCGAGATGTATCCCATCGGTTGAACTGGGGTATCTCCTAGCCCGAACAGGCTGTCCGGATATGCTCTGAGTTCTTTTTCTTCCAGGCCGAGTTTTTCGAAGGCAGTTTTGAATAAGATATCGGTGGAGCTCCCCTGGTCTATTAACGTGCGGTGAGGATTTGCGTTTTCCAGTATAATAGTGATGACCATGGGATCGTCATGCCCTGATGCAATGCCGGATGCGTCTTCCTTGAAAGTAATTACCGGGATGTCGGGTGCTTCCTCCTTTCCTGCGATGTGATATATGTCTTTGAGATGTCTTTTGCGAGATGATTTGGAGATTCCTCCCCGGCAAATCCGTCGTGTATCATGTGGACATGTCTTTCTGACGTTCGAGCTGATCGTGCGGTTGGTCCGACATCTTCTGCTCTTCTTCTTTTTCCTTGGTCATCGTCATGGGTGGCCAGATATAGATCTAGCTTTCCTTCTCGTACGAGCTTTTCTATGACATTTTTTAAGTCAAAACACTTATTGGTGGAGTGCCCGCGGATCCGATTGTATTCACAATATTCGGCCTGGTTTCCTCCTCCTTTTTTGCCTTTGAATGGCCGAGCTGGTGGTATTTTTTCCGTGTTGCAAACCTCTCTGTATACATCCACAAGAGATACCCGAAGAGGGGTGTAATTGTGGTATTTTTTTATTTTCTCTCCATGTCGATCTTCCTTCTTTCTGGAATCTTTGTCTTTATCCTGAGGGGTGAATCCGGCCTTCGAGGTCTCTCCTAATCGGGAGTTTTCCTCCATGTTGATGTACTTTTCTGCTCGTTCCTGCACCTCGTTCGGAGATGTGGGGTATTTCTTTGATATAGATTGACTAAAGGGCCCTTCTCGCAAGCCATTAATGAGGCCCATAATAGCGGCTTCCGTTGGTAGGTTCTGTATATCCATGCATGTCTTGTTAAATCTTTCCATGTAGTTGCGAAGGATTTCCTGTTCTCCTTGTCTGATTCCCAGTAAGCTCGGAGCTTGTTTAGCTTTGTCTTTTTGGATGGAGAATCTGGCCAGGAATTTTTTTAGCCATGTCATCGAAACTTGAGATGGACCTAGTAGGGAGGTTGTCGAACCATTTAATTGCTGTTTTTGTCAAAGTAGTTGGAAAGGCTTTGCAACGAACTGCATCTGAGGCGTCGGTGAGGTACATTCTGCTTCTGAAATTGCTGAGATGATGGCCGGGATCTGTAGTGCCGTCGTATAAGGTCATGTCTGGGAGTTTAAAGTCCTTTGGAATTTTCGCCTTCATGATCTCCTTGGTGAATGGGTCTTGCTCCTTGCGGGAGCTATCTTCGGGAGTAGATCGGCTGGCTTTAGTCTTGACGTCGGCTTCGAGTTTTAGGAGTTTGTTCTCTAATTTCCGGCGTCGCCTTATTTCCCTTTGTAGGTCTTTCTCGGCCTCTCGTTGACGTAGAGCTTCTTCTTCAAGTTGTTTTAACCGGTCTTGAAATGCATCCATGGCTCCCTCGTTTGGGGAGTTCATCTTATTGTTGATTTGGGAAGTATCTTTTGATCTGGTGTCCACATTTTTATGCGGCGTTCTTTCCTCTAGATCTGAAGTGTGGTCGTTGTCATGGTCGTCCGCCATGGTGATAGGATGACTTCTAGGTTCCCCGGCAACGGCGCCAATGTTCCGAGGCTTACCTAAAACTGTAGGTCGATCTTAGAAGAGATCTTCTGTGCTGGTCGGAGCTATTGTGTCTGACTTGATGATGGTGGCTGGGGCCACTGTGTTCAACTTGTTGGACTTGGTGGTGGTGCTGATCCTTCGTCCCTGGAGGGTGGGGGGTACCTGCAATGGACTCCGATGCTTAAGTTAGCAAGGGTATTAAGCATGTATTGAGTAGAATCAGAGTATGAGTTATACCTGGATGCTCCAGTGTATTTATAATGGTGTAGAGTGACCTTTCTGGAGATAAGATAGTTATCTTATCTTATCTTATCTTTGAGTGAGGTCATCTTGTCTTCAAGGGAGCTGCCCTTATCTCTATAGGCTGGGACTGCCTTAGGATTTGGGTCGTGTTCCTCTGTTTGGGCCCTTTTCTGGGCTTTCCTGGTAATTTGGCCGAGCTCTTTGAGAAGAGGTCAGATTATCCTGACCTGAAGAGGTCGGTTGCTTTGTCCGTAGAATATTCTGGGTCGGACAACTCGACCCAGGGTATGAACACTATTGTTCTTTTATGTTTTATTAGGTTTATGATCATGTGGTGTCACAAAACAATTGCAAAAATTAAAAACAGAATAAAAAATAGCAGAAGAAACAGCACACCCTGGAGGAAGAGCTTACTGGCGTTTAAACGCCAGTAAGTAGCATCTGGCTGGCGTTCAACGCCAGAACAGAGCATGAAGTTGGCGTTGAACGCCAGAAATAAGTAGCAGACTGGCGTTTAAATGCCAGGATTGCACCCTGTGGAAAGCTGACGTTTAACGCCAGCAACAAGCACCAAGCTGGCATTTAACGCCAGCAACGAGCACCAAGCTGGCATTTAACGCCAGCAACGAGCACCAATCTGGTGTTTAACGCCAGCAACAAGCATCAGGCTGGCGTTAAACGCCAGAAACATGCTACAATTGGGTGTTTAACACCAGAAACAAGCTTCAGTCTGGCGTTAAACGCCAGGATTGCATGCAGAGGGCGTTTTACACGCCTAATTAGTGCAGGGATGATAAATCCTTGACACCTCACGATCTGTGGACCCCACAGGATCCCCACCTACCTTCTCCCTCTCTCTCTCACACCTTTTCATAACACTCTTCCCCAAACATTATTCAACAATCACCTCAATCACTCTTCTCCATCACCTCTTCACCACTCTCATCCATCCTCTCTTCCCCATAAACCTCACCTACCTTCAAATTCAAAATCTCTTTCCCACCCAAACCCACCCTACATGACCAAAATATAAACCCCTCTCCATCCACTATATAAACCCCTCCATCCTTGTTCATTTTCACACAACACAACCCTCTCTTCTCCCTCTTAGCCGAATACACACCTCTCTTCCTCTCCTCCATATCTTCTTTTTCTTCTTCTATTCTTTCTTCTTTTGCTCGAGGGCAAGTAATATTCTAAGTTTGGTGTGGTAAAAGCATAGCTTTTTTTTTCCATAACCATTTATGGCACCTAAAGCCGGAGAAACCTCTAGAAAGAGGAAAGGGAAGACAAAAGCTCCCACCTCTGAGTCATGGGAGATGGAGAGATTCATCTCAAAGGTCCATCAAGACCACTTCTATGAAGTTGTGGCCAAGAAAAAGGTGATCCTTGAGGTCCCTTTCATGCTCAAGAAAAATGAGTATCCGGAGATCCGACATAAAATCCGAAAAAGAGGTTGGGAAGTTCTCACTAACCCCATTCAACAAGTAAAAATCTTAATGGTTCAAGAGTTCTATGCCAATGCATGGATCACTAGGAACCATGATCAAAGTATGAACTGAATCCAAAGAATTGGCTTACAATGGTTCGGGGGAAATACTTAGATTTCAGTCTGGAAAATGTAAGGATGGCGTTTGGTGCACGAAATTGTGATACATATCCATGGCTTTAAAGGCCTGGTACTATGATCTAGTCTCACTGTCTGTCACGACTCCGCACAACTAACCAGCAAGTGCACTGGGTCGTCCAAGTAATACCTTACGTGAGTAAGGGTCGAATCCCACGGAGATTGTCGGCTTGAAGCAAGCTATGGTCACCTTGTAAATCTCAGTCAGGCGGATATCAAAAGGTTATGGAGTTTTCAAAATTAATTAATAAATAAAAAATAAAGATAGAAATACTTATGTAACTCATTGGTGAGAATTTCATATAAGCGTATAGAGATGCAACGTTCCTCTGAACTTCTGCTTTCCTGCTGTCTTCATCCGATCAATCCTACTCCTTTCCATGGCTGGCTTTATGTACGGATATCACCTTTGGCAATGGCTACTTTTAATTCTCTCTAGAAAATGGTCCAATGCGCTGTCACTGCATGGCTAATCGTCTGGAGGCATCACCAGTGTCAATGGTTGCGTCATATCCTCTCTGTGAAAATGGTCTGATGCGCTGTCACTGCACGGCTAATCATCTGGATGTTCTCGATCATGCTGGAATAGGATTCACCCTCCTTTTGCGTCTGTCACTACGCCCAGCACTTGCGAGTTTGAAGCTCGTCACAATCATTCAATCCTTGAATCCTACTCGAAATACCACAGACAAGGTTTAGACTTTCCGGATTCTCATGAATGCCGCCATCAATCTAGCTTATACCACGAGGATTCTGATTAAGAGATCCAAGAGATATTCATTCAATCTAATGTAGAACGGAAGTGGTTGTCAAGCACGTGTTCATAGGGAATGATGATGACTGTCACGATCACCACATTCAGGTTGAAGTGCGAATGGATATCTTAGAAGCGGAATAAGTTGAATTGAATAGAAACAGTAGTACTTTGCATTAATCTTTGAGGAACAGCAGAGCTCCACACCTTAATCTATGGAGTGTAGAAACTCTACCGTTAAAAATACATAAGTGGTAGGTCCAGGCATGGCCGAATGGCCAGCCCCCAAACGTGATCAAGAGATCTAAAAATGATCAAAAGATGAAAATACAATAGTAAAAACTTCTATCTATAATAAACTAGTTACTAGGGTTTATAGAAGTAAGTAATTGATGCATAAATCCACTTCCGGGGCCCACTTAGTGTGTGCTTGGGCTGAGCTTGAAGTTTACACGTGTAGAGGTCATTCTTGGAGTTGAACGCCAGTTTGTAACGTATTTCTGGCGTTCAACTCTGGTCCGTAACGTATTTCTGGCGTTTGACTCCAGACTGCAGCGTAGAACTGGCGTTCAACGCCCTTTTGCGTCGTCTAAACACGGCCAAAGTATAGACTATTATATATTGCTGGAAAACCCTGGATGTCTATTTTCTAACGCAATTGGAATCGCGCCATTTTAAGTTCTGTAGCTCCAGAAAATCCACTTTGAGTGCAGGGAGGTCAGAATCCAACAGCATCAGCAGTCCTTCTTCAACCTCTGAATCTGATTTTTGCTCAAGTCCCTCAATTTCAGCCAGAAAATACCTGAAATCATAGAAAAACACACAAACTCATAGTGAAGTCCAGAAATGTGAATTTAACATAAAAACTAATAAAAACATTCCTAAAAGTAACTAGATTCTACTAAAAACATGCTAAAAACAATGCCAAAAAGCGTATAAATTATCCGCTCATCACAACACCAAACTTAAATTGTTGCTTGTCCCCAAGCAACTGAAAATCAAATAGGATAAAAAGAAGAGAATATACTATAAATTCCAAACTATCAATGAAACATAGCTCCAATCAGATGAGCGGGACTTGTAGCTTTTTGCCTCTTGAATAGTTTTGGCATCTCACTTTATCCATTGGAGTTCAGAATGATTGGCATCTATAGGAACTCAGATTTCAGATTGTGTTATTGATTCTCCTAGTTCAGTATGATGATTCTTGAACACAGCTACTTTATGAGTCTTGGCCGTGGCCCTAAGCACTTTGTTTTCCAGTATTACCACCAGATACATAAATGCCACAGACACATAATTGGGTGAACCTTTTCAGATTGTGACTCAGCTTTGCTAAAGTCCCCAATTAGAGGTGTCCAGGGTTCTTAAGCACACTTTTTTTTTTGCTTTGGACCTTGACTTTAACCGCTCAGTCTCAAGTTTTCTCTTGACACCTACACGCCACAAGCACATGGTTAGGGACAGCTTGGTTTAGCCGCTTAGGCCAGGATTTTATTCCTTTAGGCCATCCTATCCACTGATGCTCAAAGCCTTGGGATCCTTTTTATTTCCCTTGCCTTTTGGTTTTAAGGGCCATTGGCTTTTTGCTCTTGCCTCTTGGTTTTAAGAGCTATTGGCTTTTTCTGCTTGTTTTTTCTTTTTCTTTCTATTTTTTCGCCATTTTTTTTCTTTTTTTTTTCTGCAAGCTTTCTATATTCACTGCTTTTTCTTGCTTCAAGAATCATTTTTATGATTTTTCAGATTATCAAATAACATGTCTCCTTGTCATCATTCTTTCAAGAGCCAACATATTTAACATTCTTAAACAACAACTTCAAAAGACATATGCACTGTTCAAGCATACATTCAGAAAACAGAAAGCTTTGTCACCACATCAAAGTAATTAAACTAAGTTCAAGGATAAATTCGAAACTCATGTACTTCTTGTTCTTTTGAATTAAAAACATTTTTCATTTAAGAGAGGTGATGGATTCATATTCACTACTTTAAGGCATAGTTACTAAATACTAATGATCATGTAATGAAGACACAAACATAGATAAACATTTAACATAAGAAAATGAAAAACAGAAAATTTAAGAACAAGGAATGAGTCCACCTTAGTGATGGTGGCGTTTCCTTCTTGAGGAACCAATGATGTCCTTGAGCTCTTCTATGTCTCTTCCTTGTCTTTGTTGCTCCTCCTTCATTGCTCTTTCATCTTCTCTTATTTCATGGAAGATGATGGAGTGCTCTTGATGTTCCACCCTTAATTGTCCCATGTTGGAACTTAATTCTCCTAGGGAGGTGTTGATTTGCTCCCAAAAATTCTGTGGAGGAAAGTGCATCCCTTGAGGCATCTCAGGGATTTCTTAGTGATAAGCTTCTCTATGCTCTCTTGATTGCTCCATCTTCTTCTTAGTGATGGGCTTGTCCTCTTCAATAAGGATATCTCCCTCTATGTCAATCCCAGCCGAATTGCATAGGTGGCAAATGAGGTGGGGAAAGGCTAACCTTGCCATAGTGGAGGATTTGTCAGCCACCTTGTAGAGTTCTTGAGGTATAATCTCATGAACTTCCACCTCTTCTCCAATCATGATGCTATGGATCATGATGGCCCGGTCTATAGTAACTTCAGACCGGTTGCTAGTGGGAATGATTGAGCATTGAATGAACTCCAACCATCCTCTAGCTACAGGCTTAAGGTCCAGTCTTCTTAGTTGGACCGGTTTGCCTTTTGAGTCAATCTTCCATTGAGCTCCTTCTACACATATGTCCATGAGGACTTGGTCCAACCTTTGATCAAAGTTGACTCTCTTTGTGTAGGGGCGTGCGTTCTCTTCCATGTTTGGCAAGTTGAACGCCAACCTCACATTTTCCGGACTAAAATCTAAGTATTTCCCCCGAACCATGGTGAGATAATTCTTTGGGTTCGGGTTCTTACTTTGATCATGGTTCCTAGTGATCCATGCATTAGCATAGAACTCTTGAACCATTAGGATGCCGACTTGTTGGATGGGGTTTGTTAGAACTTCCCAACCTCTTCTTTGAATTCCATGTCGGATCTCCGGATACTCATTTTTCTTGAGTTTGAAAGGGACCTCGGGGATCACCTTCTTCTTGGCCACAACATCATAGAAGTGGTCTTGATGGGCTTTAGAGATGAACCTTTCCATCTCCCATGACTCGGAGGTGGAAGCTTTTGCCTTTCCTTTTCCTTTTCTAGAGGATTCTCCGGTCTTAGGTGCCATCAATGGTAATGGAAAAACAAAAAGCTTATGCTTTTACCACACCAAACTTAGAATATTGCTCGCCCTCGAGCAAGAAAAGAAAGAAGAGAAGAAGAAGAAGAAAAAAATATGGAGGAGAGGGGAGATGTGTGTTTCGGCTAAGAAGGGGAAGAGAGGGTTATGTTGTGTGAAAATGAAAAAGAATGGAAGGCTTTATATAGGAAAGGAAGGGGGGTTAAGGTTCGGCCATATGGGGTGGGTTTGGGTGGGAAAGTGATTTTTGAATTTTGAAGGTAGGTGGAGTTTATGAGGTAGGTTTATGGGGAAGAGTGAATGGATGTGAGTGGTGAAGTGGTGATAGAGAAGAGAGATTGAGGTGATTGATGAAGAGTTTTGGGGAAGAGTGTTTATGGGATTGTGTGAAAAAAGGGTGAGAAGAAGTGAGTGGAGGTAGGTGGGGATCCTGTGGGGTCCACAGATCCTGAGGTGTTCAAGGATTTACAACCTTGCACCAAATTAGGCATGCAAAATGCCCTTGCACACAACTCTGGGCGTTCAGCGCCAGATTGGTGCTTGTTCTGGGCGTTGAACGCCCATTTGTTGCCCATTTCTGGCGTTGAACGCCAGAACCATGCTTGTTCTGGGCGTTCAGCGCTAGCTCTTCTCCAGGGTGCAATTCTGGCGTTCAAACGCCCAGATGCTGCCCATTTTGGGCGTTCAGCCCAGAACCATGCTCTGTTCTGGCGTTGAACGCCAGTCAGATGCTTCTTATTGGCGTTTAAACGCCAGTAAGGTCTTCCTCCATGGTGTGATTTTTCTTCTGCTATTTTTGATTCCGTTTTCAATTTTTTATATTTATTTTATGACTCCACATGATCATGTACCTACAAAGACATATAACTAATAAAAATATAATTAAATAAAAATTGGGTTGCCTCCCAACAAGCGCTTCTTTAATGTCAATAGCTTAACAGTGGGCTCTCATGGAGCCTCACGGATGTTCAGAGCATTGTTGAGACTTCCCAACACCAAACTTAGAGTTTGGATATGGGAGGTCAACACCAAACTTAGAGTTTGGTTGTGGCCTCCCAACACCAAACTTAGAGTTTGACTGTGGGGGCTCTGGTTGACTCTGTTTTGAGAGAAGCTTTTTATGCTTCCTCTCCATGTTTACAGAAGGATAACCTTGAGTTGTAAACACAAGGGAGTCCCCATTCAATTGAAGGACTAATTCATTTCTGTCAACATCAATCACAGTTCTTGCTGTGGCTAGGAAGGGTCTTCCAAGGATGATGAATTCATCCTCATCCTTCCCAGTATCTAGGACTATGAAATCAGCAGGGATGTAAAGGCCTTCAACCTTTACTAACACGTCCTCTACTTGTCCATAAGCCTGTTTTCTTGAATTGTCTGCCATCTCTAATGAGATTTTAGCAGCTTGTACCCCATAGATTCCCAGTTTCTCTATTACAGAGAGGGGCATGAGGTTTATCCCTGAACCAAGGTCACACAGAGTCTTAAAGATCATGGTGCCTATGGTACAAGGAATTAGGAACTTTCCAGGATCCTGTTTCTTTTGAGGTAATCTCAGTTGATCCAAATCACTTAGTTCATTGGTGAACAAGGGAGGTTCATCTTCCCAAGTCTCATTACCAAATAAACTAGCATTCACCTTCATGATTGACCAAGGTACTTGGCAACTTGCTCTTCAGTAACATCCTCATTCTCTTCAGAAGAGGAATACTCATCAGAGTTTATGAATGGCATAAGGAGGTTCAATGGAATCTCTATGGTCTCTAGTTGAGCCTCAGATTCCTTTGCCACGCTGGATTTCCGTCATTGCGACGCGGCCGCATGGGGCACGCGGTCGCGTCGCCTAGCATCAGGGAAACTATAGCATATTATATATCAGATCGAAGCCCTGGACGTTAGCTTTCCAACGCAACTGGAACCGCGTCGTTTGGACCTCTATAGCTAAAGTTATAGCCGTTTAAGTGCAGAGAGGTCAGGCTAGACAGCTTAGCAACTTCTTCAACTTCTTGTATTTCTTCCACTTTTGCATGCTTCTTTTCCATCCTCCAAGCCATTCCTGCCCTATAATCTCTGAAAGCACTTAACACACATATCAAGGCATCTAATGGTAATAAGAGAGGATTAATAATAAGCAAATATAAGATCAAAGAAGCATGTTTTCAATCAAAACACATAATTAGGAAGGAAAATGTAAAACCATGCAAATAGTATGAATAAGTGGGTAAAGAGTTAATAAAAACCACTCAATTGAGCACAAGATAAACCATGAAATAGTGGTTTATCACCTCCCAACACCAAACTTAGAGTTTGAATGTGGGGGCTTTGTTTGACTCTGTATTGAGAGAAGCTTTTCATGCTTCTTCTCTATGTACACAGAAAAAGATCCTTGAGCCTTAAATACAAGGTAGTCTTCATTCAATTGAAGGACTAACTCTCCTCCGTCTACATCAATCACAGCCCTTTCTGTGGCTAGGAAGGGTCTTCCAAGGATGATGGATTCATCCTCATCATTTCCAGTGTCTAGGATTATGAAGTCAGCATGGATGTAAAGGCCTTCAACCTTCACTAAGACATCCTCTACCAGTCCATAAGCCTATTTTGTTGATTTGTCTGCCATCAGTAGTGAGATTCTTGCAGCTTGTACCTCAAAGATCCCTAGCTTCTCCATTACAGAGAGTGGCATGAGGTTTATGCCTGACCCTAGGTCACACAGAGCCTTCTCAAAGGTTATGGTGCCTATGATACAGGGTATTAAGAATTTTCCAGGATCCGGTTTCTTCTGAGATAATTTCTGCCTAACCAAGGAATTCAGTTCATTGGTGAGCAAGGGAGGTTCATCCTCCCAAGTCTCATTACCAAATAACTTGGCATTCAGCTTCATGATTGCTCCAAAGTACTTAGCAACTTCCTCTTCAGTAATATCTTCATCCTTTTTAGAGGAAGAATACTCATCAGAGCTCATGAATGGCAAAAGTAAGTTTAGTGGAATCTCTATGGTCTCTTTATGAGCCTCAGATTCCTTTGGTTCCTTAATAGAAAACTCCTTTGTGTCCAGAGGACGTCCCATGAGGTCTTCCTCACTGGGATTCACGTCCTCCTCCTCCTCTATTGCTTGGGAGAGTACTAGGAGGAGTTTCAGTAACCTTCTTACCCAACTGACCCACTTGCGCCTCCAAATTTCTGATGGAAGACCTTGTTTTAGTCATAAAACTGAAAGTGGTCTTAGATAGATTAGAGATTATGGCTGCTAAGCTAGAGAGACTCTGCTCAGAATTCTCTGTCTGTTGCTAAGAAGATGATGGAAAAGGCTTGCTATTGTTAAACCTATTTCTCCCACCATTATTATTGTTGAAGCCTTGTTGAGTCTTCTGTTGATCCTTCCATGAGAGATTTGGATGATTTATCTATGAAGGATTATAGATATTTCCATAGGGTTCTCCCATGTAATTCACCTCTTCCATTGCAGGGTTCTCAGGATCATAAGCTTCTTCTTTAGAAGACGCTTCTTTAGTACTGCTGGATGCAGCTTGCAATCCAGTCAGACTCTGATAAATCACATTGACTTGCTGAGTCAATATTTTGTTCTGAGCTAATATAGCATTCAGAGTATCAATCTCAAGAACTCCTTTCTTCTGAGTCGTCCCATTATTCACAGGATTCCTTTCAGAAGTGTACATCAACTGGTTATTTGCAACTATCTCAATGAGTTCCTGAGCTTCTGCAGGGGTTTTCTTCAAATGAAGAGATCCTCCAGCAGAGCTGTCCAATGACATATTGGACGGTTCAGATAGACCATCATAGAATATGCATAAGATGCTCCATTCTAAAAGCATGTCAAAAGAATACCTTCTGATCAATTGCTTGTATCTTTCCCACGCTTCATAGAAGGATTCACCTTCCTCTGTCTAAAGGTTTGGACTTCCACTCTAAGCTTGCTCATCTCTTAAGGTGGAAAGAATTTGGCCAGGAAAGCACTGACCAGCTTTTCCCAAGAGTTCAGGCTTTCCTTAGGTTGTGAGTCCAACCATGTCCTAGCTCTGTCTCTTACAGCAAAAGGGAAAAGCATAAGCCTGTAGACCTCGGGATCAACCCCATTAGTCTTGACCGTATCACAAATTTGCAAGAATTTAGGTAAGAACTGATGAGGATCTTCCAATGGAAGTCCATGAAACTTGCAATTCTGCTGCATTAGAGAAACTAATTGATGCTTAAGCTCAAAGTTGTTTGCTCCAATTGCAGGGATTGAGATGCTTCTTCCATAGAAGTTGGAATGAAATAAGTTTGAAGCAATTTGGGGGTCCGGAAGCCAAGTTTTAGCTCGCTGAAGTTTGGCCAAAAATGGATTTTTCACAAAGAACTCCAAACCTCAATTTTCTTGGAACCTCAACTCTTATTCATAATTCTACATCTAGATTTAGCATAATATCATATCATAGCACATCAACACAATAGTAAATTCTTCACATCACAACTCCTCCAACCACACTTCATAACCACACAATTTCAAACCTCAATGCCTCATTTTGCATCAACAATATAATCTGTTCATACCCTGACCGGGGACCTCCAACTCGGTAAATCCGCAAGAGGTCCGACCTTGTCCTAAAGCACACACCTAAAGGTCGGACCTCGGACAAAGAGCACAAAATCGGTCACAAGGAAGGCCCATCAAAAGGAACACAGCCCAAACCTAAAGGCCGAAAAGGCCTGGAAAAGGCGGTTCCACAAAGATAGAGATAAACTCCCAAAAAGATAAGATAAGATAAGAATATCTTATCCAGGGAAGATCACTGCCAACTACTATAAATACACTGGAGCACCCAGGTATGGCATTTGTTCCGAGGGTTACCTGAAACGCGTAGCTCGGTCGTCTTGGAAAGGCCCGAGGTGGGGGTTCAGGGACCCGAGCTTGATATGTAGAGTGGTTGGTGGTTGTACCTGCAATGACACTCCGATGCTTAAGTTAGCATGGGTCCAAGCAGATATGTGTAGAATGTGGAATGAATGCCATACCTGGGTGCTCCAGTGTATTTATAGTAGTTGGCCGTGATCTTCCCTGGATAAGATATTCTTATCTTTTCTTATCTTTGGGAGTTTTATCTCTATCTTTGTGGAACCGCCTTTTCTAGGCCTTTTCGGCCTTTAGGTTTTGGGCTGCGTTCCTTTTGATGGGCCTTCTTAGCTTTTATTGTCCGAGGTCCGACCTCAGGTGTGGGCCTTGGGACGAGGTCGGACCTTTCATGGATTTTGCCGAGTTGGAGGAGCCCTGACCCATTCTGGCGTTTAACGCCCAAAATGCCCCTTACTGGCGTTTTTTCGCCAGTAAGCTCATTTTCTCTGCTTTTTGAGCTGAATCCTTCTGTAACTCTGTGTCAAAATTCAAAAAATGGCCGTTCCTGCATTTATTTGCATCTTACCGTTTTTCCTCGATTTCCGTTCGGGCTCTGTGAAGGCTTTATTTATTTGCCCCTTTCCTCCTTTTTTCTGTGTTTTTGTTTTTCTTCATCTTTTTCGAGCACTGCTTCTTCTTTCTCTTTGCTCTGCTTCCCCGAATCTCTCCGTGTGCCGTCGTCTCGTTCTCCTTGTTTCGGAGCTCGTCGTCTTCGTTTCTTTCTTCCAGGTTTGTTCCCATGCTTCTCTTTTCTTGTGCACATATGCTTCTGTTCTTTGTGTGGCCCTTGTTTGTTTCTTTTTCTTTATGCCTGGGTTGCCCCGAAAAGAGGCGCCGCCATTGCTTATTGTTTGTATATGGGGGGGCTCTTTTTGTTCTCTGGTATTTTTTGTTCCGGGTTGCCGCATTTTCTTCGCGGGGTTTTTGTTTCTTGCTTGGCTAACTGGGTTTTCGCTGTCTTCTTTATGTGATTTTTGCTTGCTGTTGTATTCTTCTTTGTAGGTAAGAATTTTATGTCTCGAAAGGTTCTTCAAGCGATGTCGACTAAGATTCCATGTGGTCTTGGTTGGGTAGACCCTCTTCCTCTAAGAGTCCCTTCTGTAGTAGATTCTGAGTATTTAGCTAGGTTTCGTAGGCACTGTAGCATATGTGAAAATAGAGAGTCTGAGACGGATTATGAACTAGTAGCCCTGGATTCCGAGGAGAGAGTGTGCTTCCCGCCCTTAGATAGTTCCGAGAAGCTCTTCTTTTATGCTTATGATTGTTTCTTCTCTAAGCTGAGTGTCCGACTTCCCTTTACCGATCTGGAGTCCGAGGTGTTATGGTCTTGTAACCTTGCCCCTACGCAGCTCCATCCAAATTCTTGGGCGTTTTTAAAGCTGTTTCAACTTTTGTGTCAGTTTTTGGGCATCTCTCCCTCTATTTCTCTTTTTTCCTATTTGTTTGTGTTGACGAAGCCGGGGTCGGGTGGAGGGAAGGTATCTTGGGTCTCCTTTAGGGCTAACCAGGGGAGGAAGTTTTGTACCCTGTATGATGAGTCCTTTCATGATTTTAAGAACTTTTATTTCAAGGTCCGGGCTACTGGAGACGTCCG
>NW_026264987.1:397217-397814 GCF_000817695.3 Arachis duranensis | reverse complement strand
TTTTGAGAGTCTAGATGAGGTGGAGCAGGCCTTTGTGGGTGTGGTGAGCAGTTTATGGGGTCGGGCACCTCACTTGGACACGAAGAAAATGTTAGGAGATCCAAGCCTTCTCCGTTCCGAGTTAGGTAGTTCCCGACCTCTCCGAGATTCATCTTTTTTAGTATTTTGGTTTTCCTTGTTTTGGTGGAATTTCTGTTGTGGTAATCCTCTTTCTTTTATTTCTGCAGAGATGTCTTCTCAGGCGGATTCCATGAAGTTCCTTCGTCGGACGAAGAAGTCTGTGGCTGCTCGAAATATCGAGGCTGGGGAGGCTTCTGCCCGATCTTCTCCGAAGAAGTCTACTGTGGGTGTCACTACTCGGTAAAGAAGACTACTGTGGGTGTCACTACTCGGTCGAAGACTATTCCGACTCCCCAGTTCCGAGCTATAAATCAAGATCCTCCGACCTCTGGACCCGGTCACTCTTCCCCGCCTTCGTCCTCGGGTCCTCCTCCCAAGAAATAGAAGACCTCTCAAGAGCTTGCGGGTTTTAATGACAAGGATTTTGATGCTCTTGGTTGGATTGAACAGCATATTCTCCCTCAGACCTTTATTTCT
>NW_026264987.1:395089-396758 GCF_000817695.3 Arachis duranensis | reverse complement strand
TGTCGATGCAGTCCCGATTTCTATGTTTCCTCCGCAGCTTTCTGTTGATGTGGAGTCCGGAAAGGACCTTGATCCTCTGTAATTTTTGGTTTTTTCTGCCCGGCCTGTGGGCTCTTTTGTTTTTGGATGGTTTCTGTGAACGCTTTGGACGCCTTCTTGCTATTAGCTACTTGTAGTAACTTTTTAGCTTATTATGCGGTGTTTTGTTCGCGTTTTGACTTTTTGTTCCGCTTTTATGCTTTTTAGTTGTTTTTGGATAACAACCTTTTAGCTAGCGCTTGAAACTTTTGTTTTTACCCCTTCCTTTGATTTCGTTTTTTCGCTTGTACTTTTTAGTTGTTTTTGTATAGCAACTTTTTAGTAAGCGTTTTCGAAATCTTTGGCTTTCGCCGTTTTAGGGCTTCTTTCTTGGATCCGGGCTTTTTCTCGGACCTCGGGCGTTCGAGTACCTCCCTTTGTTGGGTCCGACCTTGTCGTTGGTCGGCCTTTTAAGTTATTTTTGTAATCTCTTTTTATTTGGCTTTTTGAGCCTTTTCAGAGTTACTTTATAACTTCTCACATTAATTTGAACCTCGTCGCTTTATCTTTGCCGACCTTGTGTGGCCTTTTGGCAAATGATTTTTCGCGTTTTGCCGAGCATAAATTAATGCGCCTTGGCGGGGTACTTTCCAGGATTTGTTTCATCATGAGGAAGAAGAAGGAATAAAAGAAAATAGAAATTTGATTAGTATTAAAAAAGAAAGAATATTTACAGAGTGTTTACCCTTTGACTAGGTCGGGTGTCTTACTTAACCGGGTGTCTCATTAAAAAACCCTTTTAGGGAAAAAGAGTACACCTCGGGTTAAGTTTTTCTAGCTGTAGTACCGCCTTAGATTACAGGCGTGCCAGGCCCTGGGCAGCTCATTGCCTTCTAGGTCGGATACTTTGTAATAGCCTGTCCCTAAGACTTCTGTTACCTTGTAGGGCCCTTTCCAATTCGCGGCTAGCTTTCCTTCTCCCGACTTTTGTGTTCCGATGTCATTTCGGATTAGAATCAGGTCGTGAATGGAGAAACTTCGCTACTAGAATCAGGTCGTGAATGGAGAAGCTTCGCTTTATTACTTTCTGATTGTATCTGAGGGCCGTTCGCCATTTTAAGGCTTCTTCTCGGATTCGGGCTCTTTCTCGGACCTCGGGGAGGAGGTTGAGTTCTTCCTTTTGTGCCTGAGGGTTGCCTTCTTCGTTGTAGAAGATGACTCTGGGTGACCCTTCATCTATTTCGATAGGAATCATTGCCTCCATCCCGTAAGCTAGTCGGAATGGCGATTCTCCCGTTGTAGAGTGTGGGGATGTCCGATATGCCCATAGTACCTGGGGGAGCTCCTCGGCCCATGCCCCTTTTGCCTCTTGGAGTCTTCGTTTTAACCCGGCCAAGATGACTTTATTTGCGGCCTCTGCTTGTCCATTGGCTTGTGGGTGCTCGACTGAGGTGAATTACTGTTTGATTCTTAGTTCGGCCACCAAGTTTTGAAAACTTGTGTCCGTGAACTGTGTTCCATTGTCTGTTGTGATGGAGTAGGGGACTCCGAACCTTGTGACAATGTTTTTGTATAGGAATTTGCGACTCTTCTGAGCCGTAATGGTGGCTAAGGGTTCAGCCTCGATCCACTTTGTGAAGTAGTCGACCCC
>NW_026264987.1:393725-394275 GCF_000817695.3 Arachis duranensis | reverse complement strand
CGAACTCGGACAGTTCCACCGCCCATTTTAGTATTCGTCCTGCCAGGTCTGTTTTTTGGAGGATGTGTCTCATTGGTTGGTTTGTCCGGACTTTGATGGTGTGGGCTTGAAAGTAGCGACGGAGCCTCCGAGCTGTGAACACTAGGGCGTAGGGGAATTTTTCTATCTTCTGATAGTTTAATTCGGCCCCTTGTAGTGCCTTGCTTACAAAGTATATAGGGTGTTGTCCTTGGTCATTTTCTCGTATTAATGCTGAAGCGACTGCTCGATGTCCAACCGAGAGGTATAGCACGAGCTCTTCTCCTTTTAAAGGTCGGGTTAGGATTGGTGGCTGCCCGAGGAATTCCTTGAATTCTTGAAAGGCTTTTTCGCACTCCGGGGTCCATGAGAAGGGTTTCCCTTTCTTTAGGAGTGAATAGAGAGGTAGTGACTTTATTGCTGATCCTGCCAGGAATCTTGATAGGGCGGCTAGCCTTCCATTCAGTTGTTGTACTTCTTTGACACACGTCGGGCTCTTCATATTGAGTATCGCTTGGCATTTGTCCGGGTT
>NW_026264987.1:392791-393499 GCF_000817695.3 Arachis duranensis | reverse complement strand
ATGTGCTCTGAGAACACTTTGTTCATTAGCCTCTGGTAGGTTGCCCCTGCGTTCTTCAGCCCGAAGGGCATTACTACGTAGCAGTAGTTTGCCCTTGGGGTTATGAACGAGGTTTTTTCTTGGTCGGGTCCGTTCATCGGGATTTGATTGTATCCCGAGTATGCGTCCATGAAGGAGAGATATCTGTAGCCTGAGGCTGCGTCTACTAAGGCGTCGATATTTGGTAGTGGATATGGATCTTTGGGGCAGGCTTTGTTGAGATCCGTGTAGTCGACGCACATCCTCCATTTTCCATTGGGCTTTTTTACCAGGACCACGTTTGCGAGCCATAGGGGGTATTTTACTTCCCTAATGAACCCTGCATCTAGCAGTGCTTGCACTTGTTCTTCTGTTGCTTGCATGTGCTCGGGTCCGAGCTTCCGGCGTCTTTGTTGGACAGGTCGGGATCCCGGGTAAACTGATAGCTTATGGCACATCAGGTCGGGGCTTATGCCTGGCATGTCGGAGGCTTTCCAGGCGAAGAGGTCAGAATTCTCCCTTAAGAGGGTTATGAGTTCCTCCTTTAGGCCCGCTTCGAGGTTTGCTCCTATGTTTGTTATTTTTTCAGGTGTGTTCCCAATCTGGACCTTTTCGGTTTCTCCCTCTGGTTGTGGCCGAAGATCTTCTCGGGATTGAACTCGCCCGAGTTCTATTGTGTTGATCTCTTTC
>NW_026264987.1:387553-392605 GCF_000817695.3 Arachis duranensis | reverse complement strand
AACAGGATATCTGCTGAGCTTCCTTGGTCAATCAGGGTTCGATGCAAGTTGGCGTTTGCTAGGATAATGGTGATTACCATTGGATCGTCGTGTCCGGGTATTATCCCTTGAGCATCTTCTCGGGTAAATGAGATAGTAGGTAATTCGGGCATGGGACTGTCTTCTCGGACGTGATAGACTTCTTTGAGGTGTCTTTTTCGCGAGGATCTGGATGTTCCTCCGCCTGCAAAACCTCCATTTATCATGTGAACGTGCCTTTCAGGGGTTCGTGGGGTTTGTTCGGCCCGATCTTCGTTATCTCCCCGTCTTCTCTTCCTGGTCTCTTCTCCTTTTTCTGCTATGTATCTGTCGAGTTTTCCTTCTCTGGCTAGCTTTTCTATAACATTTTTTAGGTCAAAGCAGTCGTTAGTAGAATGACCGTAGAGCTTGTGGTATTCACAGTATTCGGACCGATCTCTCCCCGCTCTCTTGTGTTTTAGAGGTCGGGGCGGTGGGATTTTTTCGGTGTGGCATACTTCTCTGTAGACGTCTACCACGTATAGGGGAGGTCGGGTATCGTTTGGATAGGGATTGGCTAAATGGTCCTTCTTTTAGGCCGTTTGCTAGTCCCATGATGGCCGCTTCAGCGGGTAAGTGTTGTATGTCCAGGCAGGCTCTGTTAAATCGCTCCATGTATTCTCGGAGAGTTTCTTGGTTACCTTGTTTGATCCCGAGTAGACTGGGTGCATGTTTTGTCTTGTCCTTTTGAATAGAAAACCTTGTTAGGAATTTTTTGGTTAGGTCTTCGAAGCTGGCGATTGATCTTGGTGGCAGGTTGTCGAACCACTTCATGGCTGACTTGGTGAGAGTGGTGGGGAAGGCTTTGCACCGAATCGCGTCGGAGGCGTCGACTAGGTACATTCTGCTTCTGAAGTTGCTGAGGTGGTGACTTGGATCGGTGGTGCCGTCGTAGAGATCCATATCGGGTCGTTTGAAGCTTCGCGGAACCTTCTCCTTCATGATCTCTTGCGTGAAGGGATCATGGTTGCCTTCGGGGGTGGTGCCGCGTTCTGTCCGGTCTTTCAGGTTGGCCTCTATTTTCCGCAGCTTTTCTTCTAATTCTCTGCGCTTTCGAGTCTCCCTTCTCAGATCTTGTTCAGTTTCTCTCTGCTTCTTTATGTCCTCTTCGAGTTGTTTCAGTCGGTTTTGTTGTGCCCAGACTGCTTCTAGAATTTCCGAGCTCTTCTCTTTTTCGGAATTTTGTGGATCTTTGTTTGGGAGTGATGTCTTTGGGCGATTCTGTTTGTTTCCTCCTGGAGTGCGTGGTGATAGAGGGCTGTCCGGTCGTTCTCCGGTGTCAATTTCGTCGTCTTGTTCAGACGCAGCGCGGTCATTATTGTGAGGGTCGTCCGCCATGGTGGAGGGATGACTTCCAGGGTCCCCGGCAACGGCGCCAATGTTCCGAGGGTTACCTGAAACGCGTAGCTCGGTCGTCTTGGAAAGGCCCGAGGTGGGGGTTCAGGGACCCGAGCTTGATATGTAGACTGGTTGGTGGTTGTACCTGCAATGACACTCCGATGCTTAAGTTAGCATGGGTCCAAGCAGATATGTGTAGAATGTGGAATGAATGCCATATCTGGGTACTCCAGTGTATTTATAGTAGTTGGCCGTGATCTTCCCTGGATAAGATATTCTTATCTTATCTTATCTTTGGGAGTTTTATCTCTATCTTTGTGGAACCGCCTTTCCCAGGCCTTTCCGGCCTTTAGGTTTTGGGCTGCGTTCCTTTCTGATGGGCCTTCTTAGCTTTGTTTGTCCGAGGTCCGACCTCAGGCGTGGGCCTCGGGACGAGGTCGGACCTTTCATAAAGTTGCCGATTTAGAGGAGCTCGGTCAGGGTATGAACTTTTGACGAGTTTGGAGGAGTCCGGTCAGGGTATGAACAGCATTCATTCCAAATCTACACATATCTGCTTGGACCCATGCTAACTTAAGCATCGGAGTGTCATTGCAGGTACAACCACCAACCGTTCTGCATACCTAGCTCGGGTCACCGAACCCCCACCTCGGGCCTCTCCGGACGACCGAGCTACACGTTTCAGGCAAACCCTCGGAACATTGGCGCCGTTGCCGGGGAACCTGGAAGTCATCCCTCTACCATGGCGGACAACCCTCTCAACGATGAGCACGCTGCATCTGAACAAGAGGACGAAATTGACACCGGAGAACGACCGGACAGCCCTCTATCACCACGTACCCCAGGAGGAAACAAATAGAATCGCCCAAAAACATCACCCCCAAACAAGGATCCACAAAATTCCGAAAGAGAGAAGAGCTCGGAAATTCTAGAAGCAGTCCGGGCACAACAAGACCGACTAAAACAACTCGAAGAGGACATAAAGAAGCAGAAAGAAACTGAACAAGATCTGAGAAGGGAAACTCGAAAGCGCAGAGAATTAGAAGAAAACCTGCGAAAAATAGAGGCCAACCTGAAAGACCGGACAGAACGCGGCACCACCACCGAAGACAACCATGATCCCTTCACGCAAGAAATCATGAAGGAGAAGGTACCGCGAAACTTCAAACCACCCGATATGGACCTCTACGACGGCACCACCGATCCAAGTCATCACCTCAGCAACTTCAGAAGCAGAATGTACCTAGTCGACGCCTCCGACGCGACTCGGTGCAAAGCCTTCCCCACCACCCTCACCAAGTCGGCCATGAAGTGGTTCGACAACCTGCCACCAAGATCAATCGCCAGCTTCGAAGACCTAACCAAAAAATTCCTAACAAGATTCTCTATTCAAAAGGACAAGACAAAACATGCCCCCAGTCTGCTCGGGATCAAACAAGGTGACCAAGAAACTCTCCGAAAATACATGGAGCGATTCAACAAAGCCTGCCTGGACATACAACACTTGCCCACTGAAGCAGCCATCATGGGACTAGCAAACGGCCCAAAAGAGGGACCGTTTAGCCAATCCATATCCAAACGATACCCGACCTCTGAGAGATCGGTCCGAATACTGTGAATATCACAAGCTCTACGGTCATTCTACTAACGACTGCTACGATCTAAAAAATGTTATAGAGAAGCTAGCCAGAGAAGGAAAACTCGACAGATACATAGCAGAGAAAGGAGAAGAGACCAGGAAGAGAAGGCGGGGGGACAACGAAGATCGGGCCGAACAAACCCCGCGAACCCCTGAAAGACATGTTCACATGATAAATGGAGGTTTTGCAGGCGGAGGAACATCCAAATCCTCACGAAAAAGACACCTCAAAGAAGTCTATCACATCCAAGAAGACAGTCCCCTGCCCGAATTACCTACTATTTCATTCACCTGAGAAGATGCTCAAGGGATAATTCCCGGACACGACGATCCAATGGTAATCACCATTATCCTAGCAAACGCCAACTTACATCGAACCCTGATTGACCAAGGAAGCTCAGCAGATATCCTGTTCAAAACGGCCTTCGACAAGCTCGGACTTGAAGAAAAAGAGCTAAAGGCCTACCCCACCAACCTATTTGGACTAGGGGACACTCCGATCTATCCCTTAGGATACGTCTCGCTACACACTACCTTTGGAAGAGGCGAGCAATCTAAAACATTAAGCATTGACTACATTATAGTCGACGTCACTTCAGCATACAATGCCCTCATTGGGCGACCAACCCTAAACAGACTAGCAGCTATAGTCTCAACCCCACACCTCTGTATGAAATTCCCCACCACAAAGGGAATCGTTACTCTAAAAGGCGACCAAAAACTAGCACGGCGATGCTACAACGAAAGCCTGAGCCTAAAAGGGAAAGAGGTCAACACAATAGAACTCGGACGAGTTCAACCCCGAGAAGACCTTCGGCCACAACCAGCGGGAGAACCGAGAAGACCTCCGGCCACAACCAGAGGGAGAAACCGAAAAAGTCCAGATTGGGAACACACCTGAAAAAACAACAAGCATAGGAGCAAACCTCGAAACGAGCCTAAAAGAGGAACTCATAGCCCTCTTAAGGAAGAATTCCGACCTCTTCGCCTGGAAAGCCTCCGACATGCCAGGCATAAGCCCCGACCTGATGTGCCATAAGCTATCGGTTTACCCGGGATCCCGGCCTGTCCAACAAAGACGCCGGAAGCTCGGACCCGAGCGCATGCAAGCAATAGAAGAACAAGTGCAAGCACTACTAGATGCAGGGTTCATTAGGGAAGTAAAATACCCCCTATGGCTCGCAAACGTGGTCCTGGTAAAAAAGCCCAACGGAAAATGGAGGATGTGCGTCGATTACACAGACCTCAACAAAGCTTGCCCCAAAGACCCATATCCACTACCAAACATCGACGCATTAGTAGACGCAGCCTCAGGCTATAGATATCTCTCCTTCATGGACGCATACTCAGGATACAACCAAATCCCAATGTACAGACCCGACCAAGAAAAGACCTCGTTCCCCAATGTACGGACCCGACCAAGAAAAGACCTCGTTCATAAACCCAAGGGCAAACTACTGCTACGTCGTAATGCCCTTCGGGCTAAAGAACGCAGGAGCAACATACCAGAGGCTAATGAACAAAGTGTTCTCAGAGCACATTGGACTACAGCTAGAGGTGTACGTCGACGACATGCTGGTAAAGACACAAGAAGACAGAAACTTGCTGACCGACCTCACCAGTGTTTTCAGCACCCTCAGAAAACACAACATGAGACTTAACCCGACAAAGTGCACCTTCGCCGCAGAAGCCGGAAAGTTCTTAGGCTTCATGCTAACTCAAAGGGGCATTGAAGCAAACCCGGACAAATGCCAAGCAATACTCAACATGAAAAGCCCGACGCGTGTCAAGGAAGTACAACAACTGAATGGAAGGCTAGCCGCCCTATCAAGATTCTTGGCGGGATCAGCGATAAGGTCACTACCTCTCTACTCACTCCTAAAGAAAGGGAAACCCTTCTCATGGACCCCGGAGTGCGAAAAGGCCTTTCAAGACTTCAAGGAATTCCTCGGGCAGCCACCAATCCTAACCCGACCTCTAAAAGGAGAAGAACTCGTACTATACCTCTCGGTTGGAAA
>NW_026264987.1:386843-387521 GCF_000817695.3 Arachis duranensis | reverse complement strand
GGTCGCTTCAGCGTTAATATGAGAAAATGACCAAGGACAACACCCCATATACTTTGTAAGCAAGGCACTACAAGGGGCCGAATTAAATTATCAGAAGATAGAAAAGTTCGCCTACGCCCTAGTGTTCACAGCCCGGAGGCTCCGTCCCTACTTTCAAGCCCACACCATCAAAGTCCGGACAAACCAACCAATGAGACACATCCTCCAAAAAACAGACTTGGCAGGACGAATACTGCAATGGGCGGTGGAACTGTCCGAGTTTGACCTCCACTATGAAACCCGGACTGCCATAAAATCCCAGTATCTAGCCGACTTCATCGCAGAATACACTGAGACCCCTGGAACCCCACTCTCGTGGAACCTGTATGTCGACGGGTCCTCAAACAAAACAGGAAGCGGAGCCGGGGTTATACTCGAAAGCGACCAAGGAACGCGGATAGAACTATCCTTAAAATTCGAATTCCAGGCCTCGAACAACCAAGCCGAATACGAGGCCCTACTAGCAGGTCTAAAGCTAGCCGGAGAGGTCGGAGCCCAAAAAATCACGATCTTCAGCGACTCCCAGGTCGTCACATCACAAGTAAATGGAAGCTACCAGGCCAAAGACCCAACTATGAAAAAATACCTGGACCAAACACAGGCACAACTACGCCACTTTTCAGAAATACAGATCCAGCA
>NW_026264987.1:364643-386802 GCF_000817695.3 Arachis duranensis | reverse complement strand
GCACATACCTCGGGAACAAAACGCCCGCTCTCTCGAAGCTTGCCAGCACCAAGCCCGGAGGCAACAACAGAAGTCTCCTCCAGGAAACCTTGCAATTTCCCTCCGTGCTAAGAGAGGAAGAAGCGCTAAGCATATCCAACCAACAGCAAGGGTGGATGACCCCCATACTCAACTACCTGAAGTCGGGAACTCTCCCCGCCGAAAGGAAGGAAGCTAGAAGACTCACAAAAGACGCCCAGAATTATACACTAATTCACGACATATTATACAGAAGGGGATTCTCAAACCCCTCCTTAGGTGTGTCCCGACCTCAGAAACAAAGAGCGTCCTCGAAGAAGTCCACGGAGGCATGTGTGGGAACCACCTCGGAGCTCGAGCATTATCCAAGAAAGTAGTCCGAGCCGGATTCTACTGGCCGACCTTACAAAGAGACGCAACGGAATTTGTGAAAACATGCCTCCCCCTGCCAAAAACACGCCAATTTTCACAAAGCACCACCTGAAGACCTTATCAGCGTCACCGCACCATGGCCCTTCGCCAAATGGGGACTTGACCTACTCGGTCCGTTCCCCCAAGGACCGGGGCAAGTCAAATACCTCATAGTGGGGGTCGACTACTTCACAAAGTGGATTGAAGCTGAACCCTTAGCCACCATCACGGCTCAGAAAAGCCGCAAATTCCTATACAAAAACATCGTCACAAGGTTCGGAGTCCCCTACTCCATCACCACAGACAATGGGACACAGTTCACAGACGCAAGTTTTCAAAACTTGGCGGCCGAGCTAAAAATCAAACAGCAATTCACCTCAGTCGAGCACCCACAAGCCAATGGACAAGCAGAGGCCGCAAATAAAGTCATCTTGGCTGGGTTAAAACGAAGACTCCAAGAGGCCAAAGGGGCATGGGCCGAGGAGCTCCCCCAGGTGCTATGGGCATATCGGACAAACCCACACTCTACAACGGGAGAATCGCCATTCCAACTAGCTTACGGGATGGAGGCAATGATTCCTATCGAAATAGATGAAGGGTCACCCAGAAGCATCTTCTACAACGAAGAAGGTAACCCACAGGCACAAAGGGAAGAACTCGACCTCCTCCCCGAGGTCCGAGAAAAAGCCCGGATCCGAGAAGAAGCCTTAAAACGGCGAAAACAAAGATTTCGAAAACGCTTACTAAAAGGTTGCTATACAAAAACAACTAAAAAGTACAAGCGAAAAAACGAAATCTCAAAAAGCGCTAGCTAAAAGGTTGTTATCCAAAAACAACTAAAAAGCATAAAGCGGAACTAAAAAGTCAAAACGCGAGCAAATACCACATAATAAGCTAAAAAGTTACTACAAGTAGCTAATAGCAAAGAGGTGTTCAAAAGCATTAACAGGTAGTAAAAACCATCCAAAAAAAAGAGCCCACAGGCCGGGCAAACAACCAAAGACAAAGGATTACAGGGAATCAAGATCCTTTCCGGACTCCACATCGGTAGAAGGCTGCGGAGGAAGAACCACAGAAATCGGGACAGCCTTGACAGCACCGTCATCTCGGTTTAAAACCTCCGCACCAGACTCCTCCCTGGCCAAGGGTAAGGTCGGGTTCGCAACCGGAACTTTGGGGTCAGACACCGGAACCTCATCCTCATTGGGAGCAGGAACAATCTTTCCCTCCACGACAACATTATCCATACTGAATAAACTCAGATCCAGGTCAGGAGCAAGAACCCGGACCTGAGCCTTCAAATTTTCAAACATAGCATCCATACCCTTAGCCACATGTCCTTCTAGCTCGTAAAAATCATCCTGAGCGGATTGCAACCTCTCCTTTGTCTCCACAAGCTCGGCATATGTCCGAGTATAACTCTCCCTCGCCGCCTTCGCCATCTCCTTGGATGAACTCGCCGCCGCCACAGCCGCGGTAGCTTTAGCTTTCTCCTTCTCCAAAGACGCCTCCAGCTCAACAACCCTAGCAGCCTTCAGTTCACTAATCCTCTCGAACTCAGACTGAGCCTTCTCAAGTCGGGAACTGGTCGCACCAATGGGGGATTTCTTGAACTCTCGGGCAATAGCGGCATGAAGACTAGCCATCCGGACACAACTCCGCGCCATATACTGAAAATGGTGCTCAATAGACACATCATCAGTAGAAATAAAAGTCTGAGGGAGGATATGCTGTTCAACCCAACCAAGAGCATCAAAATCCTTATCATTAAAACCCACAAACTCTTGAGAGGTCTTCTGCTTCTTGGGAGGAGGACCCGAGGATGAAGGAGGAGAAGAGTTACCGGGTCCAGAGGTTGGAGGATCCTGATTTATAGGTCGAAACTGGGGAGTCGGAATAGTCTTCGACCGAGTAGTGACACCCACAGTAGTTTTCTTCGGAGAAGATCGGGCAGAAGCCTCCCCAGCCTTGATATTTCGAGCAGCCACGGACTTCTTCGTCCGACGAAGGTACTTCATGGAATCCGCCTGAGAAGACATCTCTGCAAAAATAAAAGAAAAGGATCACCAAAACAGAAATTCCACCAAAACAAAAACAAGCAAAGCCAAAATACTAAAAAGATAATCTCGGAGGGTCGGGAACTACCTAACTCGGAACGGAGAAGGCTTGGATCCCCCAACATTTTCTTCGTGTCCAAGTGAGGTGCCCGACCCCATAAACTGCTTACCACACCCACAAAAGCCTGCTCCACCTCATCTAGACTCTCAAGGGTATACTTAGTAGACACTACTTTCTCCTGCCAACAAAGAGGAAAAGAAAGCTCCCCACTCTCATCTAGAAAGAAAGGTCGGACGTCTCCAGTAGCCCGGACCTTGAAATAGAAGTTCTTAAAATCATGAAAGGACTCATCATACAGGGTGCAAAACTTCCTTCCCTGGTTAGCCCTAAAGGAAACCCAAGATACCTTCCCTCCACCCGACCCTGGCTTCGTCAACACAAACAAGTAGGAAAAAAGAGAAATAGAGGGAGCAACGCCCAAGAACTGACACAAAAGTTGAAAAATCTACCACGGTAGGGACTCTTAGAGGAAGAGGGTCTACCCAATCAAGACCACATGGAATTTTAGTCGACATCGCTTGAAGAACCTTTCGAGACATAAAATTCTTACCTACAAAGAAGAATACAACAGCAAGCAAAAAATCACATAAAGAGGACGAGCACGAAAACCCATTCAGCAAAGCAAGAAACAAAGACCTCACGAGAAGTGAGGCAATACAGAACAAAGGCACCGGGGAACAAAAAGAGCCCCCCCCATATAAAAACAACAGCAATGGCGGCACCTCTTTTGGGGCAACCCAGGCATAAAGAAAAAGAAATAAACAAAAGCCACACAAAGAGCAGAAACATACGATCACAGAAAAAGAGAAACACGGAAACAAACCTGGAAGAAGAAGCGAATGCAAAGAGCTCCGAAGCAAGTAGAACAAAAACGACGGCACAAAGGAAACGCCGGAAATTTAAAAGACACACAAAGAAAGATTCTGGAAAGCAAAACAAAGGGAAAGAAGACGCGGCGCTTGTGAAGGCATAAAAAGAACAAACGCAGAAAGGAGAAAAGGAGCAATAAATAAAGCCTTCCCAGAGCCCGAACGGAAATCGAGGAAAAACGGTAAAATGCAATAAATGCAGAAACGGCCATTTTTGAATTTTGAAAAACAGACTACTATGCCCGAGCACGACCTCCCAAAAAGGACGAACTCGGGCAGGGGCACTGTTCATACCCTGACCGGGGACCTCCAACTCGGTAAATCCGCAAGAGGTCCGACCTTGTCCTAAAGCTCACACCTAAAGGTCGGACCTCGGACAAAGAGCACAAAATCGGTCACAAGGAAGGCCCATCAAAAGGAACACAGCCCAAACCTAAAGGCCGAAAAGGCCTGGAAAAGGCGGTTCCACAAAGATAGAGATAAACTCCCAAAAAGATAAGATAAGATAAGAATATCTTATCCAGGGAAGATCACTGCCAACTACTATAAATACACTGGAGCACCCAGGTATGGCATTCATTCCAAATCTACACATATCTGCTTGGACCCATGCTAACTTAAGCATCGGAGTGTCATTGCAGGTACAACCACCAACCGTTCTGCATACCTAGCTCGGGTCACCGAACCCCCACCTCGGGCCTCTCCGGACGACCGAGCTACACGTTTTAGGCAAACCCTCAGAACATAATCAATAACTTATTCAATACACATATAATCATATCATCTTATCATCCTTTACCAATTCATCAATAAACAAACTATCATCAGCATAAACAGCAGCTATCCAACATACACTCAATTCATATCATCAGATTTATCAAAGGTGCTAAGCATTGAACATGTTCTTTCATTCCAACCTATCCTCTAAGTTTTCACAGAAAATTATATACTAAATATGAGAAACCTAAACTATACCATGGCCGATTTCCCGATAAATCCGAAACACTTCAAGCATTCCTGTACCGCAAGCTTACCGACATTGCCCCTCACCGAGGAAACCACCTTCCAAAATCTATCTCAAGCTCCCATATCCTCAAAATAATTCCACTTCTCAACTAATTTCCAATCTAACAACATAATTACCACTAGAATTATCTTAGGGTTGGCAAATTCTGTAAGGTGACAAGGGTTAGGATTTCCTTACCTTACCGACAGAGAATTAATGCAAGACCCATCAAGCTCACGAAGCTAATTCGATCCTAATCATCGAGTTTTAAATAAATCTTAACACATGAACTCATAAATTTTCTAAATTGAGGGGTGAGAAACTGAAGATAAGAATGAGGCTTACCTATAAAATTGTTCCAATAGATTTGTAGAGCTCGACGCGGTGAACGTGTGGCCGCAAATGGTGCGGAGATCGGAGCTTGGAGCGAGAAGTTATCGAGGTTTGATGATTGGATTTTTGATGGTATAGAATTTCACAAATGAATTCTCGTTGCAAGTATAGTTTCTAAACCAATCAATAATCCTTTCATACAAAAAGTTGTTTGTCACTAGTACAAACCCCTAAAATTTATAAACCGAAGTATTGAACCTCGGGTCGTTCTCCCTAGGAATTACAATAAGTGTCTTGTTATTGGTTGTGAATTATTTTGGGATTTTTTGAGATTTTAGACAAAAAATATAAATGGCAAAGAAAATAAACTAACAACTAACAAAGCTCTAGGCAAGATATGAGAACTAGAAATCTTATCCTAGTTATCCTCCTCAATTGTGACCACAAATTGTTCATTGCTACCACTTAGTTAACCTCTAACCATGGAGAAAAGTCAAGTGGATGAATAAATTTGATTCCTCAAGTCCTAATCAACTCCTAAAGGAAAGACTAGCTTTAGAGGCATTCAAATCAATTAGCAACTTCTAATTATCAATCAACAAAGGAATTATATAACTCAAGAGTCACTAATTACTCAACCAAAGCCAAGAGGAACAAAATCTACACTAAAACCAAAAGAAGCATTTTTGTCAAACACATAAGAGGCATAGAAGGAAAGCACATGAAGTCTACAACAAGAATAAAATCTAACAACAATTATTGAAAGGAATTAACAACAACAATCAAAAGAAACACAATTATTATGAATTACCTTGAATTGAATTGAAAGAAAATGGAAGGAACAATAGTAGATCTACAACAAAGTATAAGAACAATATAAAGGAAATTACAACAAAAGAATATCAGAATGATAAATGTAACAACAAGGAATTGAGAAGAAGAAATGGAAGAAGATATGAATTAAACCCTAGATCTAAGAACTAAGCCTAATCCTAGAGAGAAGTGAGAGCTTCTCTCTCTAAAACTAACTAAAACTAATCCTAATGAGTGTGAATGATGCTAAGTCCCTTTGCTCTTCAATCCTTGTCTTTAAATAGCATCTTTGGCGCAAAAGTTGGTTGGGATTGGGCCCCACAACTCTTGAGAATTAGCTGGGCGCGAATTCACTTAAAAATCAAGTATCAGCATCGACGCGTACGCGCACAGCATGCGTACGCGTCCATGGGCCATTTCGCAAGGTGCGCATAAGTGCCTGATGCGCGCACGCGTCCATGGGCGAGTTCAACTCTTTGGCTTTTCATGATCTTCTCCACTTTGCATGCTTTCCTCTCACTCATTTGATCCTTTTCTAGCCTTTTCAACCTGAAATCACTTAACAAACACATCAAGGCATCTAGTGGCATCAAAGGTGAATTAAATTTAGCTAATTTAGGGCTTAGAAAGCATGTTTTCACACTTAAGCACAAATTAGGAGACAATCATGAAACCATGCTATTTCATTGAATAAATGTGGGTAAAAGGTCATAAAATCCCTTAAATTCAACACAAGATAAACCCTACAAATGGGGTTTATCAACCTCCCCACATTTAAACCAAGCATGTCCTCATGCTTAAACTTAGAATGAAGTAAGGGTATGGCATTTATTCAATGGAAACTAACTAAATGCAATCTACCTATATACAACTATCTAAATGAATGCAATTGCTTAGTAAAAAAAAATCAATTCCCAAGAAGCATATATGCACAAGGGCTAAGGACTAGCAAGTCTAATCTACAATTGGATTGAGTTATTAGATATTTTTACAAACTTGTATGAAAAGTGATGATTGTAGGCAGAAACATGTAATCGAGCAATCAAACCCTCACCGAATGTGTTTGGACTCTATTCGCTCAGGTGTTTAGGGTCGATTCACTCCATTCTCCTCTATTTCATGCTTTCTAAGATTTGTTCTTCATCTAACAATCAACAATTATTTCATGCATGCATACATCTATCATGAGGTCTTTTCTTTAGGTTGTAATGGGGTTAGGGTCAAGGTAGGATGCATATATGGTTAAGTGAGCTTGAAATTTGAATCTTTGATAAGCTTAAACTTCTCACCTAACCTATGACATCCTATACAATTTTAAAGCTAACCTAGCTACCCATTTTTCACTTTTTCTTCTCATACTCATGCATTTTTTTCTTGATCACAACACATATGCATTGATTTTATTGAGCTTCACTTTGGGGCATTTTGTCCCCTTTTTATTGTTTTTTTTCTTTTTCTTTCTTTTTCTTTCTTTTTCTATCTTTTTTTCCTTTTCTTTTTCACATTTATCATATTTTTTTTCTTTTTCTCTTTTTTTCATTTTTTTTCTTTCATTCAAGCTACATACAAGAATATCAATGCATAAGGTCTATACATTTAATTAATACATGAATATGTACCAAATTCCCAATATTTCCAATAAAAATACAAAACTACCTTTTTACTCCCCCAATGTCCCAAGGTTCCCACACTTGAATGTTACACACACACTAGCCTAAGCTAATCAAAGATCCAAATAAGGACATTTATTGTTTTTTGCTTTAGGGATTGTAATGTGCTAAATAAAAGAACAAGTGGGTTAAGCGTAGGCTCAAAGTTGGCTAACAAAGGTTGATAAAAGGTAAGGCTATTTGGATAAGTAAGCCAATTGAAATGATGGCCTCAATCGTATAAATGCATGAATATAATACACAAAATAATGGACATAAAGAATCAAACAAATCAAAGATTACAATCATAGAAAGAGAACAATTGCACACAAGAAGGAAATATAAGTGGTTATAAGATGTAACCACACCATTAGGCTCAAATCTCACTTGCTTGTGTTCTTAGCTCAAAACATGATCCACAATATATATAATTCAAGCAAGTTCTATGAAAAAGTTTTTCACTTAAATCAATTGAGGTGCCCTATAGATAATTTTCTCAAAAAATTTCATTATTTTGACTAAACTTATTGTGTATATATATGCAAAATTAAGAAAATGCAAGTAAAAATCCTAAAAACCTAAAATGAAAATGCAAAAGTATTGGAATTAGAAACTTGTCACCCAAAATCGCTGATCGGTCGGACGATCTCCCCACACTTAAAAGTTTCCACAGTCCTCGGTGCACTCAAAGATGAGCAAGGGGGTACGACGACTCTCTGGATTGCTACCTTCAGCTGGTAGGTCAACTGGTCGCTGCGTGTTCTTTATCTTGCTTCCATTTTCATTTTTGCTTGCGGTGCATCATGCAAGAAAAACAAAAATATAACACCATAAGATGAGAAAACAAAAGCAATGAAGCAAACATTGTTGGAATGAGGTACTAATCACTAGAATTGAGTGAGTGAATTAGTGTGACATTAATGACAAATAAGTGTGTGAATTCTAAATTGCGCCTTTCAGAACACACATTAGCATAAAAAGCTATGTCACAAAAGAAGCATGCACTTTACTCATTCTAGTATGCTTGAGATGCTTTAAGTAAACTTGTATGGTAAAACAAGCATTGAAGAGGCATGAAAGCATTCAAGCCATAAACATATGAATGCATCTAATCATTAAATACAATGCATTAAGGTAAATGCACACCATCCAATGTCAAGAGATTGCCTAATAAAAGAATAGGGTTCAAATTACATGGTGGCTAGCTACAACACGCAATTCAAAAGAGTCACAAGCTCGAAGGCAATTCTCATCACTTGGTATTTTTCAAAAGGTAAGCATGAAAAACTCAAAACCAAGTAGCAAAATATAACATCAATCATAGAATCCAACAAAGATTATCTAAAAACATTCATGCTAAAATAGCATTTAGGCAATAAAGGGGCAGCAATGCTTAGTAAACAAAGTCAATAATCCAACACTTATAATGAAAAGAGAGAAAATAAAATGAAAAGTAAACTAAAACTAACTAATTAACTAACCAACTAACTAATTAACTAACTAAAATAAATGGTTATCAATGGTGTTTGGAAGTGTTGGATGAGGGGTAGAAGGAGGGAAAAAGAAATGAGAGGGAAAGAAATGGAAAGAGGAAAAGAAAAGAAGTGGATTGAAGGAAGGGCATCCACGCGTACGCGCACACGGTGCGTGCGCGCGGATGGTGATGTAATGGACGCGATGCATACGTGCACCTGGCGCGTCCGCGTTGATGGCTTATTTCGAGAGTGGCGCGTACGCGCGAGTTGGTTTGTGCCTCGGGCACAGTGCGCGGACAGTGCGGGCATAACTCTCGGGTCAATGTATGGAGGCATGAAGTTTTGCAATCCACGCGTACGCACGCATGGCGCGCACGCGTGGATGGTCCAAAACGCTTGATGCACGCGTATGCGCACAGTGTGTGTACGCGTGGATGGTGCTCTGTTTTTCAAAATTTTTTCTATGTTTTTGCACCAATCCAAGCATTCCAAACCTTCAAACAGCTACCAAAACACCGTAAAACTTTATTTAACATACTAAACTACCAATTAGACTCAACAAACTCAAAAAAACATGAAATTAAACTAATTCTATTAGTATGTACAAAAGAGAAAAAATGAAAAGAATTTACCATGGTAGGGTGTCTCCCACCTAGCACTTTTGTTTATTGTCCTTAAGTTGGACTTATGGGGAGCTCCTCTTAAGGTGGCTTGTGCTTGTACTCATCTTGGAACTCCCACCAATGCTTGGTTCTCTATTGTGCCCCAAGATTTCTCATAAGTTGCACCAAGTCTTGATGGAGTTCTTCACAAGTTTGGGGCTCCCATTGTTGATCCTCTTCTTGTAATCCGGGATCCCACACTTTATTTTCACACCCGTCTTGAGGTTGGTCATCATTAATCCATCCGGGTGGCAAGGAAGATGAATTCTCAATGTGATACCAAACTCTCCTTTTAGACCCATTCAAGTGAGCATTAGCCCAACCTTTGCATCTAAGCTTTGAGGTATCAACTAAAATGAGCCTTGATTTGCAATGCCATCCACTAAACATTCTTCTCTTATGCTTTATCCCACAAATCATCCTAAGTTGACCATCCGTTTCAAGAAAACCATACTCAAGTGGGACAATAAAGCTAATAGAAATGAGTTTTACCCACTCAAGTGAAGGAATATATGACAACCTAGGCAAAGAAGCTTCCAAAGATCTTGACAAAGCGTACTCAACTCCCGTCCTTCTTTTTCTAAGGACTTCCACCTCTTCACAAGATTTTTCAAATCCAATCCTTTGTTTGTCAATTTCATCTAACTCTTCTCCATCACTCACATCATAAATGGAAGGACGAGAGAAATCTACCTCCACATCGCTTTCTATCTCATCAAGAGAAGGTTCTTCAAGTTCAAAGGATTCACCACCGCTAAGATTTGATGCTTGATCTTCATCACCAAGGGAACTCAATTCTTGCTCCATTCCTTCCAAGTCTTCATATGGGATATGCCTTGAAGGTTGTGCACGTTCCTCCTCAACATCAACTTTAATATTCTTGGAGGGGTTTTCTATAACTCTAGGTTCCCGTGGAGGTTCCGCATCTTCTAAGTCTTCAACCACTTCTTCCTCTTCTTCAATAATCATAGGCTCCTCCAATTGTTCCAACACAAAGTAGCTTTCCTCATTTTTTACCGGAGTTTCCAATCTCTCCTTTATGCTATGCTCTTCCTTGGATTCTCCACATGTAGCCATGGGAGTTCTTTGGTTGTTCAAGTATTGGGAGGCTAATCGGTTTACCACCTCTTCCAAGGTGGTCATGAATTGTTGCACATCCCTTGTCATCTCCTCTTTTCCTTGCACAAGAACATCAAGGATGTCGTCCATTTGAGGTTGGAGTGGATGGGAGGGTTCATTGTTTTGGAGGAAGGGTTCATAATAAGAGGGTGGTTCATCATAATTAGGGTGTGGTGGTTCAACATTCTCCACTTTTTCCACTTGTTGCACAACATGCTCCATGGTTGCTTGAAATTGATCCAATGCTTCCTTGAGATGATCCCTTGACTCTTGTTCCACTTGGATATCATGATTAGGATCATATGGCTCTTGGATCGAATGCCATGAGTATTCTTCCATGGAAGGTTGTGGTGGAAGGTAGAATTCATCTTGTGGTTGAAAATTTGTGTGCATTGGAGGTGGTTCATCTTGGTCATGGTATGGAGTTGGCTCTTGGAAGTATTGAGGTTGGAGTGGTGGTGGTTCAATATTTGGCTCATATAGCTCAAAAGGTAGTTAGTATGGTGGATATGGATTAGGGTCATATGAAGGTGGTTGGTAAGAAGGGGCTTGTAAGTATGGTTGAGGGTTATGTTGAGGATATGGCTCATAGGCATATGGTGGTGGTTCTTGAAAGTCACAAGGAGATTCACCATAGCCATTTGATTGGTATGCATCATAGAATGGTTCTTCTTCATAGTGCATTGATGGGGGTTGTTGCCATGAGGATTGATCATATGCATATGGCTCCTCCCACCGTTGGTTATCCCATCCTTGATACATGTTGTCATTAAAATTCACATCTCCTACAACATAATTAGAACCAAGCTCATAGGCAAAGTGAGAATTCATAATGGAAAGAGAAAACAATAATCAAAAGATAATAGAAAACGAGAGAAACAAAATTCTACAACTAGCAAATAAAGCAAAAAGCAAGATATTCACACTATTCACATATGTACAATAACCAGTAACATAACACCATTGCAATTCCCCGGCAATGGCACCATTTTGATGATTGGATTTTTGATGGTATAGAATTTCACAAATGAATTCTCATTGCAAATATAGTTTCTAAACCAATCAATAATCCTTTCATACAAAAAGTTGTTTGTCATTAGTACAAACCCCTAAAATTTATAAACCAAAGTATTGAACCTCGGGTCGTTCTCCCTAGGAATTACAATAAAGTGTCTTGTTATTGGTTGTGAGTTATTTTGGAGTTTTTTGAGATTTTAGACAAAAAATATAAATGGCAAAGAAAATAAACTAACAACTAATAAAGCTCTTGGCAAGATATGAGAACTAGAAATCCTATCCTAGTTATCCTCCTCAATTGTGACCACAAATTGTTCATTGCTACCACTTAGTTAACCTCTAACCATGGAGAAAAGTCAAGTGGATGAATCAATTTGATTCCTCAAGTCCTAATCAACTCCTAAAGGAAAGACTAGCTTTAGAGGCATTCAAATCAATTAGCAACTTCTAATTATCAATCAACAAAGGAATTATATAACTCAAGAGTCACTAATTACTCAACCAAAGCCAAGAGGAACAAAATCTACACTAAAACCAAAAGAAGCATTTTTGTCAAACACATAAGAGGCATAGAAGGAAAGCACATGAAGTCTACAACAAGAATGAAATCTAACAACAATTATTGAAAGGAATTAACAACAACAATCAAAAGAAACACAATTATTATGAATTGCCTTGAATTAAATTGAAAGAAAATGGAAGGAACAATAGTAGATGTACAACAAAGTATAAGAACAACATAAAGGAAATTACAACAAAAGAATTGAAGAATGATGAATGTAACAACAAGGAATTGAAAAGAAGAAGTGGAAGAAGATATGAATTAAACCCTAGATCTAAGAACTAAGCCTAATCCTAATCCTAGAGAGAAGTGAGAGCTTCTCTCTCTAAAACTAACTAAAACTAATCCTAATAAGTGTGAATGATGCTAAGTCCCTTTGCTCTTCAATCCTTGGCTTTAAATAGCATCTTTGGCGCCAAAGTTGGTTGGGATTGGGCCCCACAACTCCTGAGAATTCGCTGGGCGCGAATTTACTTAAAAATCAAGTATCAGCATCGACGCGTACGCGCACAGCACGCGTACGCGTCCATGGGCCATTTCGCAAGGTGCGCGTATGCGCCTGGTGCGTGCGCGCGTCCATGGGCGAGTTCAACTCTTTGGCTTTTCATGATCTTCTCCACTTTGCATGCTTTTCTCTCACTCCTTTGATCATTTCCTAGCCTTTTCAACTTGAAATCACTTAACAAACACATCAAGGCATCTAGTGGAATCAAAGGTGAATTAAATTTAGCTAATTTAAGGCTTAGAAAGCATGTTTTCACACTTAAGCACAAATTAGGAGACAATCATGAAACCATGCTATTTCATTGAATAAATGTGGGTAAAAGGTCATAAAATCCCTTAAATTTAACACAAGATAAACCTTACAAATGGGGTTTATCAACCTCCCCACACTTATGGTGTTACGGTTTGTCTTTCTCTTCCCTCACCATGCATTGCTTCAGTGTGTTTATGCTGAAAGGAAGAAGAGAATTGGATCTTTTTATATGTGGTTGGACTGATGGGCTGAGCCTTGGGTCCATTTCGGGCCTAGTTCAACCGGTTCGGACCGTTCGGCCCAATCTTAGGCCAAATTCTTTGAAATTAGTGTCAATTTTTATTTTAATTAGCTCTACCTCACTAGATCATAAAATTCCATTTTCTAATTTATTTCATTAATAATTAATTTATTAACTAATTATTAATTAATTACTTGGGGTTTACATTCTACCCCCTAACAAAAATTTTCGTCCTCAAAAATTTGCTCTCAATTCTCCATATATGCTCCCTCAGATTTAATCGATCTCTTATAATTCATTTTGTTATTCTCCAACATCAACTTAATACCCTATTCCCATTTCAAGCCTAAGCTAAACCCGTCTATTTCATTCTTAGTTTCGTCTAACTCTTTGTTATTAATTACAAACTTCTTTATCCTCTAAGGATCCTATCTAAACCAAATCGATCTCGAACCGTTCTCAACTATCTCGAACATTAATCAATTTTCCAATCTCTTAGTCTAATTTAATCTGTTAAAGCCTGAATCACATACACTTTTCACTCCTCGATCCTACAGTGATTCCTCATGACACCCTCATATCCTAAAACTCCTTTCTTACGTTGATACAATTCTAGAGCCACCAAAATTGCTGCGCTCCCGCAGCGTTACTCTGATTATCAACTACTAAGAACTTAATTGCTCATCTACTCTGTCTAAACATTCCTTGGGCCTCTTTATCCCTCTAACTGAGTGCTATTGGACTTTACTCCAGCTGCATGAGTTCTAATCCCTTGGTTTCTTTTCATCACTGGGTCCATCACTGCCTCTATCACCATTTCTAGCTTGTTGTCATAGCCTGTCAACAATTGCTTGTGCATCCGCCCTATCATCAACCGTATCACCTCACTCACGCCCACGAGACGCCATTTGGGTCTTGTCCACGCCGAATAATTGATATTAAGGTAATCAGCTTAATATTTAAAGTCTAGTTCTTCGAATCTCCAAAGGTAATGCTCAAGAACATTTATGCTATATATGTCAAGCAGACATCCTAAATAGCATGTACAGATAGCCAGAGTATACTCAGAAGCATAGTTAGTACATTTCCCAGGTTCTACGGGAACGAACTGTTCTGATACGATAATGTAACACCCTACCGCACAGAATATTATGCTTAAGTCATAAGACAAAGGTGGTGAGGTATTACAACCTCTAAAAGTAAAATTATATATATACCATAGTTTGAAGAAGTTTATAATTAGGAGCCTTTGAAGAAAAGTTTAAAACAAAAGCCGTAATGCTCACATAAATGGAAAACTTACGTGCGAAGAAAACTAAGATTCATAAGTATAATAAACAGAAAGTAGGAATAGAGGGTCAAAAGTACAAAATAACAAGCTCCTAACTCAGCCTGCGAAGCTAAGGTTGGCTGGAGAATATTTACATACTTATATACATAACCCGAAGCCCAAAATACATACATAAAACCCTAGTTCTCCATAAACCTCTAAGAGGTACAAAAGTAAATTAAGTTATTGGAGAGTTAAATACATAAGATTTTATACAAATATACCCCTGATGAGAGGATAATTTATACGCTTTTTGGCATTGTTTTCATGTAGCTTTTAGTATGATTTAGCTATTTTTTAGTATATTTTTATTAGTTTGTATGCAAAAATCACATTTCTAGACTTTACTATGAGTTTGTGTATTTTTTTGTGATTTCAGGTATTTTCTGGCTGAAATTGAGGGACCTGAGCAAAAATCTGATTCAGAGGCTGAGAAAGGACTGCAGATGCTATTGGATTCTGACCCTCCTGCACGCGAAGTAGATTTTCTGGAGCTACAGAAGACCAATTGGCGTGCTCACAATTGCCTTGGAAAGTAGACATCTTGGGCTTTCCAGCAATGTATAGTAGTCCATACTTTTCTCGAGATTTGATGGCCCAAACTGGCGTCATAACGCCCACCAGAGAGCCTTTTCTGGCGTAAAATGCCAGAACTGGCACCAAAGCTGGAGTTAAACGCCCAAACTGGCACCCAAGCTGGTGTTTAACTCCAAGAGTGGTCCATGCACGTGAAAGTTTCAAGGCTCAACCCAAACACACACCAAATGGGCCCTGGAAGTGGATTTCTGCACTATCTACTTATTTCTGTAAACCCTAGTAACTAGTTTAGTATAAATAGTACCTTTGACTATTGTATTTTCATCTTTTGATCTTTGGATTATCTTATGATCATTTTTTAATCTCTTGATCACGTTTTCGGGGCTGGCCATTCGGCCAGGCCTGGACCTTCATCACTTATGTATATTCAACGGTGGAGTTTCTACACATCATAGATTAAGGTGTGGAGCTCTGCTGCACCTCATGAATTAATGCAAGTACTATTGTTTTTCTATTCAATTCACGCCTATTTCTACTCTAAGATATTCACTCGCACTTCAACATGATGAATGTGATGATCCATGACACTCATCATCATTCTCAACTTATGAGTGCGTGCCTGAACAACCACTTCCGTTCTATTTGAGCTCAACGTAGTCATTGGGCGACAGCTTGAGTGTGTATCTCTTGGGTCTCTGATCCACAGATCTGAATCACCTCTCCTAACAACAGAGCATTCAAATCCGTAACATTAGAACCTTTGTGGTATAATCTAGAATCAATTGGCAGCATTCTTGAGATCCGGAAAGTCTAAATCTTGTTTGTGGTATTCCGAGTAGGATCCGGAATGGGATGACTGTGACGAGCTTCAAACTCGCAACTGTTGGGCGTAGTGACAGTGCGCAAAAGGATCAATGGATCTTATTCTAACACAAGTGAGAACTGATAGATGATTAGCCCTACGAAACCCGTAGTTGGACCATTTTCTCTGAGAGGATGGACGGTAGCCATTAACAACGTTGATCCCCCAACATACAGCTTGCCATGGAAGGAAATACGCATGATTGGATGAAGACAATAGGAAAGTAGAAGTTCAGGAGCAACAAAGCATCTCCATACGCTTATCTGAAATTCCCACCAATGAATTACATAAGTATCTTTATCTTATTTTATATTTTATTTGTCTTTTAACTATTAAAATCCCATAACCATTTGAATCCACCTGACTGAGATTTATAAGATGACCATAGCTTGCTTCAAGCCGACAATCTCTGTGGGATCGACCCTTACTCACATAAGGTTTATTACTTGGACGACCCAGTGCAATTGCTGGTTAGTTGTGCGGAGTTGTGAAAAGTGTGAATCACAATTCCATGCACCAAGTTTTTGGCGCCGTTGCTGGGGATTGTTCGAGTTTGGACAACTGATGGTTCATCTTGTTGCTTAGATTAGGTAATTTTCTTTCTTTATTTTATTTTTTCCTTTTCCAAAATAATTTTTGAAAAATACAAAAAAATTTATAAAATCATAAAACCAAAAAAATATTTTGTGTTTCTTGTTTGAGTCTAGTGTCAAATTTTAAGTTTGGTGTCAATTGCATATTATTATTTTTCTTGCATTTTTCGAAAACATACGCATTGTGTTCTTCATTGATCTTCAAGTTGTTCTTGATTATTTTTCTTGTTCTAAACTTTAAATTCTCTTGTTTTGTGTCTTTTCTTGTTTTTCATGTGCATTCTCAAATTGTTAGTGTCTCTAGTATGAAAATTTCTAAGTTTGGTGTCTTGCATGTCTTTCTTTTCTTAAAAATTTTCAAAAATATGTTGTTGATGTTCATCATTATCTTCAAAGTGTTCTTGGTGTTCATCTTGACATTCAAAGTGTTCTTGCATGCATTATTTGTTTGATCTTAATTTATCATGTTTAGTTTCATTTTGTTGTGTTTCTCTTCCTCATTAAAATTAAAAAAAATAAAAAATATATCTTTTTCAAGTCAATAACATAGAGAATTGAAAATTCAGAACATAAAGCAGAGGAATCGTAGAGAAAAAGCTGGGCATTTAGAAAAATGCCCAGTAAGGAAGGATTTCTGGGAGGGTATCTGGCTGGGCGTTAAACGCCCAAAGAGGTAGCCAAATGGGCGTTAAACGCCAGGATGACACAGGAGAGGTCATTTTGTTTTCAATTTAAATCTTTTTCAAATTTTCATTTTTTAATTCATAATTTTAAAATCTTATCTTTCTCTTTTAATGTTTTTGAAAATTTTAAAACTAATTTTCCAAAATATTTTTCGTTTTTCTTTTTATGTTTTTTCGAAAATCTTTAAACAAATTTTCAAAACCTCTTCCTTATTTTTATTTCATATTTTCAAAAACCTTGCTAAATATTAATGTTTTGATTCAAAAATTTCAAGTTTGTTACTTTCTTGTTAAGAAAGGTTCAATTTTTAAATTCTAGAATCATATCTCTTAGTTTCTTGTTAGTCAAGTCATCAAGTTTTAAAAATCAAATCTTTTTTAATTTCTTTTTCAATCCTATCTTTTCAATCATATCTTTTTCAATCAAATCCTTTTCAAATCATATCTTTTTAAAAGTCTAATTTCAAAATATTTCTCTAACTTCTCATCTTTTCAAAAATTGATTTTAAAAATCTTTTTCTAACTTCTTATCTTTTCAAAATTTACTAATTCTTATCTTTTTCAAAACCACCTAACCACTTTTTCATTTTTCATTTTCGAAAATCATTAACCATTTTTCAAAAATCTTTTTAATTAACCAATTTTTTTAATTCTAATTTTATTTTATTTAAAAAAATTTTTGAAAACTCTATCTCTCATCTATTTCTATTTATTCTATTTAATCACTAACACTTGTCTTCCACTCATAATTCAAACTCCTCTCTCTCTCTTCTCTCTCTTCGAATTACTCATCTTATCTCTCTACCTCATCCTTCTATTCTTCTCTTCCTCTGACACATCAAGGAATCTCTATACTGTGACATAAAGGATTTCATACTCTCTTTGTTCTCTTCTTTTTTGTATGAGCAGGAACAGGGATAAAGACATTCTTGTTGAAGCTGATCCTGAACCTGAAAGGACTCTGAAGAGGAAGCTAAAAGTAGCTAAAGCACAATACTCCAAAGAGGACCTAACTGAAATTTTCAAAAAGGAAGCAGAGAAAATAGACATGGCAGCCGAACCCAACAACAATGCCAGAAATATAAGGAAGGTGCTTGGTGACTTTACTGTACCAACTTCCAACTTCTATGGAAGAAGCATCTCAATTCCTGCCATTGGAGCAAACAACTTTGAGCTTAAGCCGCAATTAGTTTCTCTGATGCAGCAGAATTGCAAGTTTCATGGACTTTCATTGGAAGATCCTCATCAGTTCTTAGCTGAATTCTTGCAAATCTGTGATATTGTTAAGACCAATGAGGTTGATCCTGAGGTAGGACATGGTTGGACGCACAACCTAAGGAAAGCCTGAACTCTTGAGAAAAGTTGGTCAATGCTTTCTTGGCCAAATTCTTTCCACCTCAAAAGATGAGCAAGCTTAGAGTGGAAGTCCCAACCATCAAACTGAAGGAAGGTGAATCCCTCTATGAAGCTTGGGAAAGATACAAGCAATTGATCAAAAGATGTCCTTCTGACATGCTTTCAAAATGGAGCATCTTATGCATATTCTATGATGGTCTGTCTGAACTGTCCAAGATGTCATTGGACAACTCTGCTGGTGGATCTCTTCATCTAAAGAAAACCCCTGCAGAAGCCCAGGAACTCTTTAAAATGGTTGCAAATAACCAGTTCATGTAATCTTCTAAAAGAAATCCTGTGAATAATGGGATGCCTCAGAGGAAAGGAGTTCTTGAGATTGATACTCTGAATGCCATATTGGCTCAGAACAAATATTGACTCAGCAAGTCAATATGATTTCTCAGAGTCTGACTGGATTGCCAGCTGCATCCGGCAGTACTAAAGAAGCCTCCTCTGAAGGAGAAGCTTATGATCCTGAGAACCCTGCAATGGAAGAGGTGAATTACATGGGAGAACCCTATGGAAACACCTATAATCCTTCATGGAGAAATAATCCAAATCTCTCATGGAAGGATCAACAGAAGCCTCAACAAGGCTTCAACAATAATAATGGTGGGAGAAATAGGTTTAGCAATAGCAAGCCTTTTCCATCATCTTCTCAGCAACAGACAGAGAATTCTTAGCAGAGCCTCTCTGGCTTAGCAACCATAGTCTCTGATCTATCCAAGACCACTCTCAATTTCATGAATGAAACAAGGTCCTCCTTCAAAAATTTGGAGGCACAAGTGGGTCAGTTGAGCAAAAGAGTCACTGAAACTCCTCCTAGCACTCTCCCAAGCAATACGGAAGAGAATCCCAAGAGAGAGTGCAAGGCCATAACCGTAACCACAATGGCTAAACCTAGAGAGAGTGAAAAGGCAGTGATTCCCGGTGAGGAATACCTCATGGGACATCCACTAGCCACTAAGGAGTCCCCTAATGAGGAACCAAAGGAATCTGAGGCTCATACAGAGACCATGGAGATTCTACTGAACTTTCTATTTCCATTCATGAGCTCTGATGAGTATTCTTCCTCTAAAGAGGATGAAGATCTTGTGGAAGAGCAAGTTGCTCAGTATCTAGGAGCAATCATGAAGCTGAATGCCAAGTTATTTGGTAATGAGACTTGGGAGGATGAACCTTCATTGCTCATCAATGAACTAACTGCCTTGGTTAGGCAGAAATTACCTCAGAAGAAACCTGATCTCGGAAAGTTCTTAATACCCTGTACCATAGGCACCATGACCTTTGAGAAGGCTCTGTGTGACCTGGGTCAGGAATAAACCTCATGCCACTCTCTGTAATGGAAAAACTAGGGATCTTTGAGGTACAAGCTGCAAGAATATCACTAGACATGGCAGACAAATCAATGAAACAGGCTTATGGACTGGCAGAGGACATCCTAATGAAGGTTGAAGGCCTTTTAAGTCGTAAAAATTTAGATCATCAATGCATAATAAATGTTAAGTCAATGCTATACCAAGCGGCGAAAGACTGCAGAAATAACAGAACCTACCAAATATATCATTTACCAACTAGTATATATTTACTGATGAGACCTGTAAACAAGAACTAACGAGTCAAAAAACAGAAGAGCACATGTTGTCTTTGCTACTAAAAAATTTAGATATGAGAGTTCTTTTCATTTGAGATTATCTGTTTTCTTAATGTTGTCATGCAACTAGTAACAACTCTCTCCTTTCTACTTAATGAGTGTGAGAATACCTGACCAATTCTATACGCACGATCTTTGGCCTGAATTAGGTCACCTGGAGTCCAGGATTGTTCTGTAAAGATAACTGTGCTTGCATCAGTTAAAGTTAATCCAACTCCTCCCGCTTTAATGGATAGCTGCGTGATAACATGTCACATGAAATCATTATCTCAAGCACAAATACTAACCAAGACAACAGAAAAGATGCTTATAACGGAAACACATGGAAGAAATGCACAACCAAAAATACCACCATACTACAGTTGCCTTGATATAATCCTTTTCCTGGAAATCTGTAACCAATTGTTGCCTTGATGCAGCGGGTGTACCTCCATCAATCCAGATGCAACCCACTTTTTTCTTCTGGAAATTTTCAACAGTTTTTGTAAGTGCTATAATTTCCAATACAAAAAGTAAAATTGAACTGGTCTTACAAGAAGGCACTCATGTATCGCATCTATCATTGGCTGATGGTGCGCAAATATAAGAAACTTGCAACCTGCCTGCAGTGATCACAACATATTACACGTGATAACCACCGATAGCCCAAATGAAATAGAAAGATGGAAGCAAGAGAAAAAATTTTTTGAAGCAATCAAACTTTCAAATTAAGCAAACACAATGATTTGGGGCGCTGGAAGATGGATGAAATATAAGAATGAACACATAATCTAGTTTACAATTCGTGTTTATTTCGGTCACCACTCAAACCAGCCAATGTTGACACCAATAATAGTTGTGGCATACGTATTAAAATGTCATATGCTGACATTTTCACCACACTGGTCAGCCAATTTAATTCATTCAACTTATGGTCCTACATTAAGGGGCACCGATTGCAATAAAAGCAATTAGAAAAGACCAATTTAACCATGCATCATGCAGGCACACCAATCAAAGGAGATGGGTGAGAAACTAGAGAAGTTGAGAACTTAACTTGACTTTCTTATAGTACATACAGCAGCAGTCACTAAATTCTTTATTGACATTTTATTGCTTTGAAGCAGTGGAGGGGAGCAATACCTCAATGACAGTTCCGAGATATTCAAGAACAACGGGAATCTTGGCATCTGCAGAATTAGTATATATCTGGAATCGAATATATCATGATTCAGTTTTGATCATATACCAGTCAAAATGATTTAAACTACTCCAATATTGGCCAAGGCCTGAGAAAATGTTGCAGTAAAAACTATAGACCTATCATAGTTCTAGGTAATCAGAAAAACTTCCAAACAACTTGTACAAGTCAAGATAATGTTCAGGGCTTCTTCCATGCAAACCTTGTTAATTAGATTCTTTTGAGTAAATTTAACAGATTCAGACTCATCTTTTGATTTAGCAGACTTGATTTTGGCTTTTACCACCTCCAACTGCAGTATAAAAAAAAGCAACTAATATTAATTAGATTTTACCACCTCAAACGCAAACCAAAGATGGAGAGCACATATTACCATCTCCAAATCAAATAACCTAATTTTAGAAAGAAAACTTACCACAATCTTATTCTTACCAATAAAAATTGGTGAGCAAATTTTTGAACCATTTTCAAAGTGAAAGTTTTAGTAAAATACTTATAATCTAAACAATAATCACATAGTTCAAATAAATGAAATCCACAGTCCACTTTTTTGAATATCAACAACCCTATAAAATGCAAATAGAAAATAATTTTTTATGCCCAAAATAAGCATATTGTCAAGACATACAAGAATTCTGTTCCATAACTAGCTCAAACATAAATAACCAGAACTGCATGATGCTATACTAGTCTCGAGATATAGATGCAAAACAAAAATATGGATGGAATAATGCCTAAGTGACAAAGGCACAACGACCATCAACATGGAAAAATATGTATTGCGAAACAAAAATTTACTTTGCTATAACAGCTACTATATGGATGGAATCCCAAACACTTGACCAGCTTCCCCCAAAGAAATTATATAAGCCAAG
>NW_026264987.1:360204-363834 GCF_000817695.3 Arachis duranensis | reverse complement strand
TATGCAAGGGTTTCACCGTTGTTAGTGGCTACCTCCCATCCTCTCAGTGTAAATGTTCAACGCACCCTGTCACGGCACGGTTATTCATCTGTCGGTTCTCAATCAGGTTGGAATAGAATCCAGTGATTCTTTTGCGTCTGTCACTAATGCCCCACAATCGTGAGTTTGAAGCTCGTCACAGTCATTTAATCATTGAATCCTACTCAGAATACCACATACAAGGTTTAGACCTTCCGGATTCTCTTGAATGCCGCCATTAGTTCTTGCCTATACCACGAAGACTCTGATCTCACGGAATGGCTGGCTTGTTTGTCAGGCGAGCACTCGGTTGTCAGGCGATCAACCATGCATCATGTATCAGGAATCCAAGAGATATTCACCCAATCTAAGGTAGAACGGAGGTGGTTGTCAGTCACACGTTCATAGGTGAGAATGATGATGAGTGTCACGGATCATCACATTCATCAAGTTGAAGAACAAGTAATATCTTGGAATAAGAACAAGCGGAATTGAATAGAAGAACAATAGTAATTGCATTAATACTCGAGGTACAGCAGAGCTCCACACCTTAATCTATGGTGTGTAGAAACTCCACCGTTGAAAATACATAAGAACAAGAGTGATCATTGGCTTCGGTCCCAAAGAGGGAACCAGAAGAACCAAGATCTGATCTAAGAACTAGATGTCCAAAGATTCTAAATACAATAGTAAAAGGTCCTACTTATAGGGAACTAGTAGCTTAAGAATTACAAAGATGAGTAAATGACATAAAAATCCACTTCCGGACCCACTTGGTGTGTGCTTGGGCTGAGCATTGAAGCATTTTCGTGTAGAGACTCTTCTTGGAGTTAAACGCCAGCTTTAATTTTGTGCCAGTTTGGGCGTTTAACTCCCACTTTGGTGCCAGTTCCGGCGTTTAACGCTGGGAATTCTGAGGGTGACTTTGAATGCCGGTTTGGGCCATCAAATCTTGGGCAAAGTATGGACTATCATATATTGCTGGAAAGCCCAGGATGTCTACTTTCCAACGCCGTTGAAAGCGCGCCAATTGGGCTTCTGTAGCTCCAGAAAAGCCACTTCGAGTGCAGGGAGGTCAGAATCCAACAGCATCTGCAGTCCTTTTCAGTCTCTGAATCAGATTTTTGCTCAGATCCCTCAATTTCAGCCAGAAAATACCTGAAATCACAGAAAAACACACAAACTCATAGTGAAGTCCAAAAAAGTGAATTTTAACTAAAAACTAATAAAAATATACTAAAAACTAACTAGATCATACTAAAAACATACTAAAAACAATGCCAAAAAGCGTATAAATTATCCGCTCATCAATTGCAATACAAACACACTATGAGTAGTTCTCCTTCCAGAAACTGAACCACAGGGTACAGGGAAGAATAATAAAGACTATAGTAGCAAACGTCTTTTGATTCTTCTGCATTATTTTGTTTTCTAACATTAAAATGAGGGATACACACTCATGAACAACACTTCAACAAAATTACCCAAACACCAAAAGACAAATTTAACCCAACAAGAGCAAAAAGAAAAGCAAAGCTAGATAAACCCCATGAACAATACAAAATGGGAAACAACATGAAATGAAGAAAAGATGAAAACTTTAACTTTTGAGGACGGGAATCGGAAATGAGGTTTGGTGGGAAGGGTTGGGAATGGTTGGACGGCGAGGGGGGAGTGGTCGCAGCCGTAGAGGAGCTAGAGGTGGTGGTGAGGTAGAGGCCGGCGTGGAGGCAGAGGCGGAGAGGATAAGGGTAGCGGTGAGGATGAAGGTGGTGATGACGGAGACGATGGAGGTGACGACGGGGTCAGGGAAGTAGTGGTGGTGGTGGTGGAGGAGGGTATACCGGTGGTGACGGGAGGTCAGGGAGGTGGTGAAGGTGGTTATGGGGGCCACTATGGTAGAGGTGATGGTCGTCAGGGTGGGAGTACCGGAGGTGGTGATCGTGGTCATCCTGGAGGAGGTGAGGGCCAGGCTGATGGAGGTGAGACAGGTGGGCAGAGCCATGTATATGGTTGCGGTGGTGTGTGTGGAGGAGCTGAGGCAGGCGGGAATGTGCCCGGACGAGAATTCGGTGACTATTTCGTCAAGTTCCTAAGAATGATGAGGCAATGCACCAGAGCCAGACGTATATTAGACCAGGTCCGAAGATGCTGTTGAACTTACTTGGCAGTGAGGGTCTTGGCGCGCCAAGTTTGTGGATCACACTTTCTTAACGAGATCATGATCATGTACGACGATGAGTTTGCCAGACACAGATCTTCGGTAACTGGATTCCAAGCATATCTTGATGTGGATCTAAACGAGCCTCTTATTGGACTTGTGGACAATACATTTGTGTTGGGTGGGACACCCCCTCCACATTTGCGCACCTACTATATCACACCCGGTCCATCCACATCACCGGAGGAAGTGGAGCAGGCTGGAGACGAAGATGGTGACTAGAATGAGGTCCTTCTGGCTCAGAGAGCACAACTGATCCGGCGTCGTCGAAGCTGCTTCACCGGATCGCATCTCTTCTGAGTTTTGAGGAGCACATATTTCATTTTATGTTATATATTTCAATTTTAGTTATATAATGTATGCGGATGATGATTTGTTTACTGTTGATTCCGGCGAATCGATAGGTTGGATTGATTTTTTTAACTTGAGCGAGGAGGATGTTCTCCACTTTAATTTCGCATATGTTGACATTACATTTGAGTTCTACCAGCAACATGCAAAGTGCCATGACTTCGGCGCGAGGCGTTCCAGAAGCGAAAAACGTGGCGAAGTAAGGATACGGCAGGAGTTCGTGTGCCACCGACAAGAGTACCATTCCCCGAAGTTCTACTCGATGCCTAACCGGCAAAAGCGGTCGAGGGCCGAGACACGGTGTTGATGCCCTGCAAAGATGTTACTCCGCATGGACGATGAATCAGGACGTTTGGCACGTTGCGTACTTTTCATACGCGCATAACCACCACGTTCTTGAGTTGCGATTTTTTTCCATGCTCCCATGCCATCGGAGGATGAGCGAAGCGGACATCGAGCACTGAATTGAGTTGGAAATAGTAAGAATGTTGAAGTAACATTTTCGATAAATAAGTAAAATATGGATGAAAATAAAAAATATAGTGTTTGTGAATTTTGATCATGTGGTAGAAAAATAGGAATTTGATTATTATAAGGAGCTTGAAAATTGAAATTAAAAAGATTTTGTGAATTTGGATTTTGAAATGTATTTGGTAATGTAAAATTTTGATTTGGAATTTGAGAGTTTGAAGGTTGAGGTTGTTGAGTATTTGGAGTTTGAAACAAATTTTACAAGTAATTGAAAAAAAGAATTGATTTAGTTTGAATCTATTTTTTTAAACAAAAAACTATATTAGTAGAACTTTGATTTTGTAAGTTTAAAAGAAGATAAAAAAAAGTAAAAAAAATTATAAGAATAAAAATATATATAAATAATATATATAGAATAATAAAGTATTAATTTATTAATAACAATAGTAATATAGTAACTGTCATATATTTTTATTAATATATATACAATGGTTATATATACATCCTTAACATATATGTAATATATTATTTATATATATAACATATAATATGCAACGGTCAAAATAGGT
>NW_026264987.1:346587-360024 GCF_000817695.3 Arachis duranensis | reverse complement strand
TAAATTATTATTGGACATTGACTGGTCGAAGAAATTCTTTCCTCTTAAAAAGCACGCACGCACAGACTCTCTTCTCTTCTCCTCCGTGTTGGTTTCTGCTGCTGTTGTCAGTAAAAATGAATTGAAAAAGTTGGAAACTGTTCATACCCTGTGTCAAGCTGTCCGACCCGGGATGTTTAGTAACAAGCCGACCGACCTCTTCAGGCCAAAATGCCCGACCTCTTCTCAAAGAGCTCGGCCCAAATGCCCGACCTCTTCTCAAAGAGCTCGGCCAACTCGCCAAAGGAGCCCAAAGCAGGCCCAAAACGAAGGGACACAGCCCAATCTAAAGGCAGCTAAAACCCAGAAAGATAAAGGCGGTTCCCTTGAAGATAAGATGACCTCACTTAAAGATAAGATAAGATAACTAACTTATCTTATCCGCAGGAGGCCACATCTCACCATTATAAATACACTGGAGCACCCAGGTATAACTCATACTCTGATTCTACATAAAACCTGTTTAATACCCATGCTAACTTAAGCATCGGAGTCTCTTGCAGGTACCCCCCACCCTCCGGTGACGAAGGATCAGCAGTGCAACCAGTCCAACAAGTCGGACACAACAGCTCCGACCAGCACAGAAGAGGACACATTAGCACCAACCAGTACAGAAGATCTCGTCTGAGATCGACCTCCAGTTTCAGGTAACCCTCGGAACATTGGCGCCGTTGCCGGGGATCCTGGAAGTCATCCCATCACCATGGCGGACAACCATGACAACGACCATGATTCAGATCTAGAGGACAGAACACCGCACAAAGACGCGGATACTACACCAAAAGATACTCTTCAATCCACCAAAGGCAAGAATTCGCCAAAAGAGGAGGCTATGGAGGCACTTCAAGATCGCTTAAAGCAACTCGAAAAAAAGGTGGAACATCAACAAGAAGCTGAGAGAGACCTACGAAGGGAAGTTAGGTGATGCCACGAGTTAAAAGACAAGCCCCTAAAACTCGAAGCAGATCTCAAGGCCAAAACAACTCGATCCGGTCACGAAGACAGCCCCTACAAAGATCAAGACCCATTCACCAAAGATATCATGAAAGCTAAAGTCCCAAAGGGCTTCAAGGCTCCTGACATGATCCCGTACGGCGGCACATTGGATCCAAGCCATCATCTCAGTAATTTCAGAAGAATGTACCTCACACGGAAGATGTCGGGCGAGTTGAAGGTCCACCTCACACCAAAGAGGTCGGACGAGTTGAAGGTCCACCTCACACGGAAGAGGTCGGGCGAGTTAAGGTCCACCTCACAACAAAGAGGTCGGACAAGTTGAAGGTCCATCTCACAACAAAGAGGTCGGACAAGGTGAAGGTCTACCTCACACCGAAGAGGTCGGGCGAGTTAAGGTCTACCTCACACCAAAGAGGTCGGACAAGTTGAAGGTCCACCTCACACTGAAGATGTCGGGCGAGTTTAAGCTCCACCTCACACCAAAGAGGTCGGACAAGTTGAAGGTCCACCTCACACTGAAGATGTCAGGCGAGTTTAAGCTTCACCTCACACCAAAGAGGTCGGACAAGTTGAAGGTCCACCTCACACCGAAGATGTCGGGCGAGTTTAAGCTCCACCTCACACCAAAGAGGTCGGACAAGTTGAAGGTCCACCTCACACCGAAGATGTCGGGCGAATTGAAGGTCCACCTCACACCAAAGAGGTCGGACAAGTTGAAGGTCCACCTCACAACCAAGAGGTCGGACGAGTTGAAGGTCCACCTCATACCAAAGAAGTCGAACGAGTTAAACATCTACCTCACACCAAAGAGGTCGGACGAGTTGAACGTCCACCTCACACCAAGGAGGTCGGACGAGTTGAAAAGGACAACGGAGTACGAACAAGCCTTCCGAGATTTCAAAATTCTTGGGGCAACCACCCATCCTTTCCAGACCACGGGAAAGTGAAGAACTCATTATACCTCGCAGTGGGAAGTCAGGCAATAGCCTCAGCACTAGTCAGAGAAGACGAAAGTGGGAAACAACCCGTCTACTTCATCAGCAAAGCTTTACAAGGGACCGAACTAACCTATCAACAGATAGAAAAAGTTCGCCTACACCCTCATACTCACCTCTCGACGACTCCACCCATACTTTCAAGCTCACACTATCAGAGTTCCAACCAACCAGCCAATAAAGGGCATCCTGCAGAAAACAAACTTAGCTGGAAGAATCCTACAGAGGACAGCTCGGATAATTCGGGAGACCTTGGACAAAACCAGAGAACATCTCGGACAATTCGGGGGACTCTGGACAAAAACAGAAAATAGCTCGGACAAATCGGGGAAAATGAAGTCTGACACATAGAATGCCCGAGCTAATGCAGCCAGCACCAACAGCTCGGACAATTCGGGGATATGAGGTCCGACACATACCTTGAGAGCAGAATGCCCGAGCTGATGCATTTTCAAAACTAGCCAACCAAGGGGCAATAACAGAAGCCTCATCCGAGCTACATTACAAGACCACAACAAATCGGTCTCAAAGGCGGTATAAGGGATGTACTCAGGGTCAGCCACAGTAACACGCATTTAAACTATGAAATCCAGCTAATCAGACACGCTGTCCGGGATCTTAGTAGACATCTCAAAGACATAGGTCGACTATGGAATTACTACCAAACAACTCAGGAAACAACTCGGACAATAACAGTAAAACATAAAGTGACAGACGTGGCAGTAAAAGGGAAACCCCAGGACTCACACAAAAGTCCAAGGGCACCCTTTGGAGGCAACAACAGAGCAAAAACCCAAATACAAAGTCAAAGCTTTACATCAAAAAGCATGCCAACTTCCACATTGCCCCACCAGAGGAGCTCATCAGTGTAACATCACCTTGGCCGTTCGCAAAGAGGGGACTCGACCTCCTCGGACTATTTTTCCAAGGATCGGGACAAGTCAAGTTCCTCATTGTAGGGGTGGATTACTTCACAAAATGGATTGAGGCAGAGCCCCTAGCTAATGCCACTGCTCAAAGAAGTCAGAAATTCTTGTACAAGAACATTATTACAAGGTTTGGGGTTTCTTACTCCATCACCACAAACAATGACACTCAATTCACGGACACAGGTTTCAAGAAAAGAGTGGCTAACTTGAAAATAAAGCACCAATTCACATCCGTAGAACACCCACAAGCCAATGGACAAGCAGAAGCTGCCAACAAAGTCATACTAGCTAGGTTAAAACGGAGACTAAAGGACACAAAGGGAGCTTGGGCTGAAGAGCTCCCACAAGTCCTATGGGCATATCGGACAACTCCACACTTCACCACGGGGGAATCACCCTTCCGATTGATTTACGAAATGGAGGCAATGATCCCAGTAGAGATCGAAGAAGGATCCCCCAAGAATGACCTTCTACAATGAAGAGGTCAACTCCCAAATCCAAAGGAAAGAACTCGACCTACTTCCAAGAGTCCGAGAGAGAGCTCCGATCAAGAAAGAGGATTATGAAATAACTTAGAAGAGATCGACATGACGAAGTCGGTCTCCTACAATAATAAAGTTATAGAAGTAATCCCTGAAAGAGACCTGACAAAGGTCCAAGAAAGTGGGTTACGAAATAACTTAGAAGAGATCGACATAAAGAAGTCGGTCTCCTACAACGGACAAGTTATAAAAGTAATCCCTGAAAGAGATCTGACAAAGGTCCAAGAAAGAGGATTACAAAAATAACTTGGAGAAGGGACTGACGTAAAGAAGTCGTCCCATAAATAAAAAGTTATAAAAAGTAATCCCTGAAAGAGACCTGACAGAGGTCCAATAAAGAGGATTACTAGAAATAACTTAGAAGCGACCGACATGAAGAAGTCGGCCCAAAGCTACAGCTTGGAACAACAAGAAAAAGTCGGACCAACAAAAGCTACAGCTTGGACCGACAAGAAGAAGTCGGACCAACGAAAGCTACAGCTCGTCGACACGAGAAATTGGACCAACGAAAAAGCGTGCGCTAAAAGGGACATAGCTTTGCCCAAAAAAGCCACGGCTCCATGACAAGGCTATCAAAATTGTTCAGACCAACTAAAAAGGTTCTACCAAAGAACACTAAAAAGTCGTCGGACAAGTTAGCCCCAAGGACCACCTCAACCAAGCAGAAAGTAGACAAAACCAGAAGTGATCAAAAGAGGTCGGACAAACAAAGTACCGACACTCTACAAAGATCCACAAAGGGGACAAAGACATCTCGCAACGGCCAGAGGAATGCCAGGAATGCTTTGCTAAAAGGTACGAAGTCTTGAAAAAAGACACTACTTAAAAGGCAAAAGCACAAAACAAAACGGCGCTAAAAAGTCATCCAAACAGACTATAAAAGGTTTCCCATCAGGAACTATACCTAAAAAGTTGTTGGATTATGACTAAAAAGCCCGAACAGTGAAGACAAACAAGTCGGAAGAAGGCTGAAAAGACCTCTCAAAAAACTAAAAAAGGCAATGCCAAACTCGCACAAGATAAAACTACTCAAGATCGACCAAAGTCAGGATGCTTGAGTACGACTTCCCCCAAAGAGAGCACGATCTCACGGAAAGATCGAACTCAAGCAGGGGCAAAGTCGTACAGGTCGACGTCAGCTAAGAAGAGGCGCAAGTACAATCTCAAAAAAGAACAAGCCAAAAGGTTAAGAAAAAACCTTAAGGCTCAAAAGTGCTTAGCTAAAAGGGATACAACTCCACTCAAAGAAGGCACAATCTCAAACAGGGCTACGAACATCATCCGAGACTAAAAAAGGTTCTACATAAAGAACACTAAAAAAAATCATTGGACAAAACACTAAAAGTCCGGATATCAAGCCGCAAGGACAACTTCGCCAAAGCAGAGGGTTGTCAACACAAACTTAAAGCAAGGCGTGATCCAGAAGGCAAGGGTAGAAAACCCACACTACTACTCAAAAGAGGACGGACTGTGAAGTACCAAACCTCTAGAAAATCTGCAAAAGATTTCAAAGCAATGAAGAATCAAAGCCAGACAGATGCTTGAGCACGACTTCCAAAGAGATCGAAGCTCTGAAAAACACGATCTCACGAAAAGATCGAACTCAAGCAGGGGCACTGTTCATACCATGGGTCAAGCTGTCCGACCCGGGATGTTTAGTGACAAGCCGACCGACCTCTTCATGTCAGACTATCCGACCTCTTCTCAAAGAGCTCGGCCAAAATGCCCGCATACTCTGATTCTACATAAAACCTGTTTAATACCCATGCTAACTTAAGCATCGGAGTCTCTTGCAGGTACCCCCCACCCTCCGGTGACGAAGGATCAGCAGTGCAACCAGTCCAACAAGTCGGACACAACAGCTCCGACCAGCACAGAAGATCTCATCTGAGATCGACCTACAGTTTCAGGTTACCCTCGGAACAGAAACCTAACCGTTAGACGTGCTCTTAGCTTTCACAGGATAGTAGATATTAGATTGAATTAGAGTTGGGTTTCTTTCTATTTTCTCATTAAGCAATGAAAGGAAAAATGTCTCAAAAAAATCAAATAGACATCTATAGTCAGACTAAGTGCAGTTTATTTTCTTTTTCAATTAATGGTTCACCTTTCTCTTCTTTTTGCTCTTCTTCTGCTCCCTTTATTTGGAAAGTAGCAAGAGATTTTCGGAGTAAATTATGGGTGGGTCAAATTTAAACCTCGTTTAATGGGAGTGATTGCGTTAACCCACTCCTACTTTCAGTCTCCATTTTTCATATTTTCTCTACTACTCATTCCGCTTCATGCCCATATCACTACCACTCTCTACCATACACGTTTATTCCCTTTTGTCCTTTTGGAGGAGTGCTATTCGGATAGAATTGTTGAGCAAATATGCAGAGTTGCCGAAATTGAGAAGTCGCTAGTGTTCATCATCCAAGGAAGGAGGTTGATCTAAAATCCTATTCAAAACACGAGTCTCCTTCCTAGCCCAATTCCTGTTTTCATTGCTGGAAAACCCTAGATTTTGTCCCCATTTTCTTCCTTCTATGAACCATGAGTGGCCGCATCCTCTTTGACTTTAGTTATGTAAGTTTCTGCCCTCTAGTCCTCTCTTCTACTATTGTAATTCATTGAATTTATCATGTGGTTGGTGCAATTTAGTGAATTTAGTGAACATAAAGGTTTGGTACAATTTACACTTGACAGGGGAATTCCTGTCATTTCTCCTGTGAATCTGTGATGGTATAATGAGGCTTTCCTATCCGAGAAGATTATTTGATGATAAATTCAAAAAAAATATCTCTCTCTTTGTATAATATGTTTAAGTAATTATTTTGTAGGATAGTATTTAAATGACAAATAAAATAAGAAGAGTCGGAACCTAACACTATCTTTATAATACGATTGTATTATTTCAAAATATATAAAGCATTATTTCAAAACATATAAAATGAAATAATAAAGTACAGTTTAATTAATGTGCACAATAAAACAAATATAAAACTTATATAATTGCAATGAAATATGAAATAGCAATTTTATGTTTTAAGGTACTATGTTAAATTGTAACTTAAATATAACTATTAGTTAAAAATAATATATAACTGACATCAAATTTTGATATTTTGAACAAAAATTTTGAATGTTTTATGTTTTAATTTTTTTAATAGAATAATTTAACACGTACATCAAGAAAATACTATTATTTTGATACATTTAGATATTTAAAAGACACAAAAATAAATTCTTTTAATACCACTTCAATAACTCATAAAAGTTAATAGAATAGATGGTTATAAATTAAAGTAATAGACAAGATTGAAAATTACGATAATGGTACTTGGTGATAATTAATTATGATCGGGTGAAGAGATGGTAAGAGGAGAAAAAAAATGAGAAAGGAGAACAAGACAATATAACAACAGCGGTGAGACAATGACAGGTATATGTACAGAGAATAATAGTGAGAGAAAATAACAGTGTATGATCAATGAAGGGATATAATAAAAGTATAAATTAATAATTTTAAAAAAAATAATAAAATTAAAGATAATTTAATAAATTGAATATAAAATAAAAAAATAAAATATTTTGTTGAGTTTAAAAAATTTATATTTAATTAAAATGATGATCAAACATTATTAAAATATTATTAAATGTTTAAATTGCTTCCAATGGGTTGTTTGATATCTTTGTTAGTGTGCAGAAAAATCAGTTTCCATAATGAGTCAAAAGCTAAACAAGCCCAATATGATCATTAAATTAATTTAGCTTTGTGCAAAATTAATTAATAAGGTGAGGAGGAGGGAGAAATGCCACTAGAGCCAAGGCTCATTGGCGTTTGATATCTTTGTTAGTGTGCAGAAAAATCAGTTTCCATAATGAGTCAAAAGCTAAACAAGCCCAATATGATCATTAAATTAATTTAGCTTTGTGCAAAATTAATTAATCAAGTGGCTGAATGTTAAATAAATAAAGAAATCCAAAATGGCCCAGATCCTTTTAAAGCCCATGATAAAATAAAGTAAGAAACAAGTGGCCCAAAGTTTTGAAGGAAGTCATTCGGTGATCACAAAGCAATCTCTTCAAGTGAGTTCCACAGGGGACTTTATTTCCTGGATATTGGAAGTGAGAACTCAATTCACTTTAATGTAATTGAAAGCTTCCACCAAAAGTTTTCTTTCTTCCTCTCTTCTATCTCCTTTCTATTTCGGTCACATCTATCATTTAAAGAAGAAGAAAGAAGAAAAATGAAGTCTCAGAAGAAAAACCTATGAAGAAAGGCTAAGAACGATTCTTACCACAAAAGGAAAGATTTGAATAAAGACTCAAAGATTTGTTGCCAAGAAAAGAAACGAATCGAAGCAGATCTATCTTGATAAAAAGCTTATTTCCATTTTTGTGCCACAAAGAAGAAGATAGCCTCTGAAGGGAAGAAGCAAAAATGGAAACTTTGAAGCTGTTATGGGTCAAAAGCTCATCAATGGTCAGAATTAATTTTTGGGGTCAAAGTCAAGATCAATGGCCAAGATCAAAGAAAATGAATGAAAAAGATTGAGAGAGGTACATGCAAGTAGTTTTGGTTTTTCCTCTCTCTCTCCTCTGTTCAAACCGTGGCTTAGCCTAAGTTGGAGAAGAAGTTGTTGGGTTGGTTGAATCGGTTTTAACCTTGGAAGCTTCTCCTTCTATAATAAGGGTGAACAGCCAAGGGTTGAGATCAAAGAGAGTAAGTAAAGCACAAAGTTCATTCTCATAGCTACCTAAAGCTGTGGGTGTTCTTCTCCTTCATGGCATTCATTTAGTTTTTCTTTTTCTGTTTTGATCTGTCTAAATCTCATTATAAAAGGTAAATATGGTGAGGTTTGTAAGAAAAAACTAATGAGAGGAAAAAAGACACTGAGTTAAACAGTAAGAAAAATCAAAAGATGTCTCAGGTTTGCTTTGTACATCTTTCTGCTTTGTGTCATGATCCTGTGGGGATCCCCTTATAAGTTGGGTTAGCACTTTGCTATTGAAAGCTAGGTTTTGAGTCCTAGTCAAATTCAGATTGGGTTTAGAATTTGGATTTGTTCTATATAGGAATGGGTAGTTCCTTGGAAAAGAATTGGTGTTTGTAATCTGTTGATTATAGTGAAATTCTATCACTGTTATGATGAAGACTGGATGTAGGCTGCATTGCACTTAGCAGTTGAACCAGGATACTTTAGGGTGTGATTCTCTTTCTCCTCTACTCTTTATCCGTTTCTGCTACTTTGGAGACAAAAATTAAAAATGTCTCTCAACTTATTATGAGACAAAAGTAAAAATATCTCCTGTATTATTAAGAAAAAGTATAAATAATATCCAGCAAAAAATGAAGGTTAAGATTCAACTTCCCTTCTCTTAGTCACTAATAACCATCATATTTTTTTATCTATAAAAATTATGCATAAAGATAAAGAATGCTTTAAAAATAATTTTTTATCTTTACTTCAAATTAAATATTGTTGAAAAAAATAAATAAATTTATATAATATTTATAAATAATTATTTTGTAAATTTTTAATATCTTATTTATTTTAAATTTATAAATTTTATACATTTTAAAAGTTAAATAATTTATAAAATTTTTATATTTATTTTTAAATATTTTTATTCTTAATTTTTAAATTATTTTATTAAATTTATAATTTTAAAAATAAAAATATAAAATTAATCTCTTAACAATAATAAAAAAATAGTTAAAAGACTTATCTTTTTTCTCATAAAAATTAAATGAGTGATATATTTTAATATTATAATTTTTGATGATTTTTAAAATTATAGAAGGTACTCAAATTAAAGGATCTGATTTGTATACTTTAAAATTTTTAAATTTTTTAAAACAAAAATCACTAGTTTTGATTTAAAAAATTACTGGATCCGTTTAATTTTATTACCACAAATCGAAAGGTTTAATTTCTATACCTCACACAAAGTAAATAGTCTAATTTCTATTATCTAAATTAAATAATTTTACATTTAAAAATATATCCTAATAATTCACAAATAAAAAAAACACTGTTCTCAATCCAATATCAAGAGCAAAAAGCTACAACACGCTAGTAAAAAAAGAAAAATGCTGTGGTGCTAACTCAAAAAGTCATCATGATATGCTTCGCAGTGTGTCATGGTTTGTAATGCTGACACGTGAATATGGCTGATGTTCTTCCGTTTAATTAAGATTGGTTTCCGTTTTGGTTTAGAAAATATAATGTTAATAATAATTAATGAATGACATTATGCGAATGGATGGGTCAAAGCATTGGAGGTAAAAAAAAAAAAGAATTGGTTCCGAAAAAAATCATTAAGCAAGTGGATTTTTTGAAATTATAATATTCATTACATCGACACCAAAAATTATTCATTCAATTTATACAAAAAATATGTTAAATATTAACAAAATTCTAGTGTTCTTGCTATACAAAAAAGTTTATGCTAATCTTATGTGTGGAGATATTAGAATTAATGAGATTAATATTTTTTAAAAGAGGATGATTTTTTTAAAAAAAATTTTGGTCATAATTAATTATTAACCCTAACTACTCATCCCTTTGTCCAAACATCAAACTTTAAACTATACACACTACATACTAAATTCTTATATCCTTAACCTTAACACATATTATCTAAGCCATAAATTCTGAAATATTCACAATCTAAATTAACACCCTATAACATAAAATCTAACCAATATAGTAAACTATGTATACTAAACCATATAAACCATAATCTATTTATCTATTCATATTATATATAAAAATTTATACAAATCTATTATAAAATAAACTTGTGCTATATTAATTTATGTGATTGTGCCATGTCATCATTTTTGCATAGACGGCAATTTTACATAATAAAATAATAGATATTTGTACATAAATGGTACAAAAATAATTAAATTTAATTTAATACATATTAATACTCAATTTAATTAAAAAGTAACGGTACAAATATAATTAATATCTACATTAAAACTCTAATAATAATAATTTACAAATATTTAAAGTGTGTAATGACACATTAATATTTGTTAATTATACATATATTTCAATATATCATAATTAATAAAGTATATTTATAATGTTATACTATTTTTTTTGTGAGTTAAATATCAATTTGGTCCTTAAAATTTGATCGATGCTCAGAATGACCCTTATAATTTCGTTGGCCTCAATTAAAATCTCTAAATTTGCAATCATGGCTCCGCCTTGCCCCTGCGATCATTTCTGTCATCGGAATGCTGATCTGGCGCAATTGCACGACATGGTGGACACTACTTAAATGACGGCGCATTGGTTTCGCATTCAAACCCTTTGAAAACTACGTAGTGTAAGGATTTTCTTGATATTTTGCATCTTATGATCGTCGTATTGGAAAGAAAGAGAGTTTTAACCCACAAAAAACTTAAACGACGGGGTTTCCAAAGAGTTTGGGCGCGAAACCAATGCGCTGTCGTTTAAATAGTGTCCACTATATCATGCAATTGCATCAAATCAGCATTCTGGTGACGGAGATGACTACAGGGGCAAGTTGGAGCCACAATTGTAAATTTTGGAATTTTAATTGGGACCAACGAAATTATGGGGGTCATTCTGAGTATCGGACTAATGAGCCGACAAAATTGTGAGGGTCATTTTGAGTATCGAACTAAATTTCAAGGGTCAAATTGAGATTTAATTCATTTTTTGTATTCTCATTTTTAATTAATTTTTGTCTCTCTCTATTTTTTTTTAAAAAAAATATCCAAATAAATTAAAATAATACTCCAAAAATTACGTTATAGACTATCATTTGTTCAAAAAATATCAACAAATAAATATAGCTTAATTTTCAAAGTTTGAATAATTTGTTTATGAAAAATATTCACACGAATAAATAAAAATAAACATGATTTCTTAAAATTGATTATATTTTATGTTAAAGTATATATAAAAAAATTTATTATATAAAAGTATTAGAAAATATGAGTTAATATTTAAAAAGAGATCAACCTCATAAAATTTTTGTTGTTGTTGTTTATTTTTTTATTTTTTATTTTTAAATAATTATATTAAATTATAGCTCAAATGACATAGTCTCTCCATACTCAATTAAGAGGTTGCGAGTTCGAATTTCCTATCTTTAGTTAAAAAAATATATATTAAATTATACACAAAATATATTTTTTTATAAATGAGTCTTTAAATTTAATATTAATTTATATATTATCTAATTAGTTTATAAACAATATAATACTTTTGAATTTATAATATATAGTATAATTAATTTGCAAATCTTAGTCTAGTTACTATAATTCTATTAGCAAATTCTAAAAAGATTGAACGGTCCATCTTTAGTAAGTTCAAATCTTTTGAGCTTTTCTAATAGACACAAAATATAAATTATAAATATACCCCACATAGAGTTTAATAATAATAATAATTTTTTTATATTGATCATAAATATTTTTTAAATTCAATTAATAAAACCCTAAACTCATCACATTCTAAATTCCGCCCCATCCACAAACTCACCACACGGTGAACAAACTCCGAAGTCACCCTAATTCCTAATCTCTTTTCCTGTTAACTCACCACCACATACTCTACTCTCTGCTGGTCTCAGCCTTCACCGTTGCCGTCCAGCCGAGCCGTCGCCGTTGTCGTCCAATCCATCTCCCAGCGTCATTCGTAGGCTTTCCTTCCCTGTCTCCTCTTCTCTCTTCTTTCTTCTCTCTTCTCTTTTCTCTCGTCGAGTGGTCGTCAGCGATGTGGTTCTCCATCTCCCCCTTTATCCTCCACTTTCAGAGTAATAATGGAGTCTCAGGATAAGGTAAATAATCAAATTGAAGATTGTTTCTCATGTACAAGCTCAAACAGAGAAAGTTGGGGCAAATGTTCTTGGAGGCAATGATGAAGAATCTTGTGCAGATTTAAGGGTCGATAACCTCCCTCAGGTATACGTATATTGCATACAGAAATGTGCACACGTGCATGCACTCACAATGTTTATATGTTTCTCTTCTTATTCTTGGTTTTATTGATTAAACTAAGGGTAATATTGAAAATGATGTGTAAGTGAAGTGAGATTCTAATTTGAATGTTAGTTTATATCAATATAGTCTGTTGACTATTGTCATTACTTCTCATGCTTATTTGTAAAGTTTGAGTACGTAATGATATAATTGATGTTAACAATTTAAGAATACAGTATAGAAGCATGAAAGAAAAGTGTTCAGAGCCAAAAGAAGATGAAAAGAAGATCAAGAAGAACAAGAACAAGATTAAGAAGAAAAAGAAGAAAGGCGAGACAGCTGACAAAAGGGAAAGGGTGACAGGTTTGAGAAGTTGGAGGCTCTGAGTAGACGACTGCAACATTGCCTTCTAAAGGGATCAATCCATTGAAAACACTAGTCCTCTTGAACATTGACTTACAGATAGATATTTTTCATGTCTACTTCTGATGTTCATGTTCTTAGAGCATCAGTGTGATCCTATATTTGTTGTAGCCACTCCTTGGAATTTGGTTTTGTTGGTTTGTAATTGTAGGCAGTCAGTCCTTAACTCCTTGTTAATATTAAAGATTTTTGAATTTTATTTTTATCAAATGTTCTTTTTAATAATTAAATATTCTTATAAGTCTTTTATAACAATTTTCTCAATAATAATTACCACCATTAAAAATACTAAAACAGCAACGTATAGATGAGAACCCAAGTCCAAGTGGGAGCAAACTAATATTATTAGGGGTGTGCAAAAAAACTGGTTTCACTGAACTGAATTGAAACTGAACTGAAACTGTTATAAATAAACCAGTTTTTTAAATAAAAAACTGAACTGAAACCATAGTTTTTATGAAAACCAGTTTATTAAAAACCAGTTTTTATGGTTCAGTTTAGTTTTAAACCACATTAAAACTAGTTTTATTTAAACTCTAAAATTAGTTTTTACATACTCTTTCTCTCTCTCCTCTTTCTCCCCCTCCTCTCTCCCT
>NW_026264987.1:345647-346285 GCF_000817695.3 Arachis duranensis | reverse complement strand
TCTCTCTCTCTCTCTCTCTCTCTCTCCCTCTTTTTCCTCTCTCCCATTTTGTTTCTCTCTCTCCTCTCCCTCCTCCTCTCTCTCTCCCTCCTCCTCTCTATCTCCCTCCCTTCTCTCTTCCTCTTCCTCTCTCTCTCTCTCCTTTTTTCCTTTTCTTTCTTTCTCTCTCCTATTTCTCTCTCTCCCCCTTTCCTTCTTTCTCTCTCCTCTTCTCTCTCTTTCTTCTCTCCCCTCTATCTGTTTCTCCTCTTTTTTTCCTTCCTTTCTTTTTTTCTCTTTCTCTCTCAACCTTCTCTCACTCTATATTCCTTTTCTCTCTCTCTCCCTTTCTTTTCTCCAAAATAAGAGAGAAGGAGAAAGAGGGAAGGAGAAAGAGAGAAAAGAGAAAAAGAGAGGGGAGAAAGAGAGATATAAAAAAGAGAGAGTGAGAGAGAAGAGAGGGGAGAAAGAGTGCAAGAGAGAGAGGAAGAGAGGGAGAGAGAAAGTGAGAGAGACAGAGAGAAAGAGAGAGGAAGAGAGAGAGAGAGAGAGGATGAGAAGAGGGAAGAAGAGAGATGGAGAGAGAGATAGAGAGGAAGAGGGATATGGGAGAGAGAATGAGAGAAAAGAATAGAGGGAGAAAAAGGAGAGAGAAAGAA
>NW_026264987.1:343984-344191 GCF_000817695.3 Arachis duranensis | reverse complement strand
GAAGTGGATTTATGCATCAATTACTTACTCATGTAAACCCTAGTAGCTAGTTTAGTATAAATAAAGACTTTTTACAAGTGTATTAGGATCTTTTGGCCATTCGGTCTTTTGATCATTCAGGGGGCTGGCCTCTCGGCCATGCCTGAACCTTTCACTTATGTATTTTCAACGGTGGAGTTTCTGCACACCATAGATTAAGGGTGTGGA
>NW_026264987.1:340452-340996 GCF_000817695.3 Arachis duranensis | reverse complement strand
TTTTGAAATCCTGTACTTCTTGTTCTTTTGTGATTAAAGCATTTTTCATTTAAGAGAGGTGATGGATTCATAGGACATTCATATCTTTAAGGCATAAAGTTTCAATTTTATTAATTATGAATTAAGAACAAGACTCAAAGATAGATATAAGATGAGGCTAAAAAAATTAAAAATAGAAAGCAAAACAAAAGAAGAAAAACGCAAAAACATAGGCTCCTAATGATAGAGGTTTTCACAGAGTTAGGACTCAACAACCTTGATTTTGAGAAGTGGATGCTCCCTCAAATTGAGGGGAGAACTTTTGGCATTTCAACTCTTGAAGTTCACGCCCCTGCTTCTCTTGTTCCTTCAGCAATTTGCAGAGCATGCAGTTCTGATTCTGCTGTTCTTCCTTAAGTTGTTCCATAGCTTCTTGCAGCGTGGCAACAGATGCTTCTAGGCGGGCCCAGTAGTCAATTTTAGGAAGTTCAGGGAGGAACTCCTGCACCCTCCTTTTGATAGAGTTATCTTGCATTTGTCCTTCCATTGACTTCTTGGTGATTGG
>NW_026264987.1:338792-339257 GCF_000817695.3 Arachis duranensis | reverse complement strand
TACTGGCGTTTTTTCGCCAGTAAGCTCTTTTTCTCTGCTTTTTGAGCTGAATCCTTCTGTAACTCTGTGAATTCCTTCATTTTTGATATTTGCCTCTGTAAGAACAATTCATATAACCTCCTGATGACTGGGTTGCCTCCCAGCAAGCGCTTCTTTACTGTCTTTAGCTGGACCTTCACTGAGAATCACTCAAGTCTCAGTTTTGAGCACTCCTGCTCAAAATTTCCTTCAAGATAATGCTTGATTCTCTGTCCATTAACAATGAACTTTTTGTCAGAATCAGTATCCTGAAGCTCAACATATCCATATGGTGACACTCCTGTAATCACATACGGACCCCTCCACCGGGATTTGAGTTTTCCTGGAAACAGTCTGAGCCTAGAATTGAAGAGCAGAACCTTTTGTCCTGGCTCAAAGACTCTGGTTGACAACTTCTTGTCATGCCATTTCTTTGCCTTTTCCTTA
>NW_026264987.1:338400-338692 GCF_000817695.3 Arachis duranensis | reverse complement strand
TTAAGTCCATAATGGACAAAAGGGAAATGATAATGATTGCAAAGAGATAAATTTTGTTTTTTTTTTTTTGAATTAAACGAAGAAAAAGAAAAAGAAAATAAAACAAAAGAAAATTAAAGTAAAAATTCGAAAATCAAAAAGAAAATAAAATCAAAGCAAATTGAGAACTGAATCAATTAGTTAATTAAAAAGATTTTGAAAACAGCAATTAGAAAGATATGATTGAAAAATTTTTTATGAAAAAGATTTGATTTTTAAAAAGAGGAAAGAGAAAAACACAAAAAGACACCAA
>NW_026264987.1:328374-328759 GCF_000817695.3 Arachis duranensis | reverse complement strand
AACAATCCCCGGCAACGGCGCCAAAAACTTGGTGCACGAAATTGCAATCACACTTTTGCAATCCCGCACAACTAACCAGCAAGTGCACTGGGTTGTCCAAGTAATACCTTGCGTGAGCAAGGGTCGATCCCACGGAGATTGTCGGCCTGAAGCAAGCTATGGTTATCTTGTAAATCTTAGTCAGGATATCAGAAATTATCAGGATTGATTGTGAAAAGCAAAAGAACATGAAATGATTACTTGTTTTGCAGTAATGGAGAATAGGTTGAGGTTTGGAGATGCTCCATATTCTGAATCTCTGCTTTCCTACTGTCTTCTTCTTCAAGCACGCAAGGCTCCTTCCATGGCAAGCTGTATGTAGGGTTTCACCGTTGTCAATGGCTAC
>NW_026264987.1:313266-327789 GCF_000817695.3 Arachis duranensis | reverse complement strand
TTTTATGCCAGTTCCGGCGTTTAACGCTGGAATTTCTGAGGGTGACTTTGAGCACCGGTTTGGGCCATCAAATCTTGGGCAAAGTATGGACTATCATATATTGCTGGAAAGCCCAGGAAGTCTACTTTCCAATGCCATTGAGAGCGCGCCAATTGGGCTTCTGTAGCTCCAGAAAATCCGCTTCGAGTGCAGGGAGGTCAGAATCCAACAGCATCTGCAGTCCTTTTTGGTCTCTGAATCAGATTTTTGCTCAGGACCCTAAATTTCAGCCAGAAAATACCTGAAATCACAGAAAAACACACAAACTCATAGTAAAGTCCAGAAAAGTGAATTTTAGCTAAAAACTAATAAAAATATACTAAAAACTAACTAAATCATACTAAAAACATACTAAAAACAATGCCAAAAAGCATACAAATTATCCGCTCATCAGTCCACACATAATCAATAGCCATTAAATAAATCTCATGCAAATACAAAGAGGGTCACAATTTCGTCCACCTACGGATTATTCCGTCTGCACATCTCTTAAAGAGATAGGGTTCATCCCACAAGTAGTACTTTGCATCAGTAATTAATTTCTTCTTTTGTATCCTGTTGTAGTCCTTTGGTATGAACCTTGCAGCTTTATAGTTTGCAATATCGGCAAACCATGGTGTTTCCTGAATGGCAAATAAATGCTCATCTGGAAAAGTCTTAGAGATCTCAAGAGAGGGGAGGGACGTCCCTTCTACTGGCTCTATCCGGGACAGATGATCAGCCACTTGGTTCTCTGTCCCTTTTCTGTCTCTTATTTCTATATCAAACTCTTGCAGAAGCAACACCCATCTGATGAGCCTGGGTTTTGAATCCTGTTTTGTGAGTAGATATTTAAAAGCAGTATGGTCAGTATACACAATCACTTTTGATCCTACTAAGTATGATCTGAACTTGTCAATGGCGTAAACCACTGCAAGCAATTCTTTTTCTGTGGTTGTGTAATTTTTCTGGGCATCATTTAGAACGTGGCTAGCGTAATAAATGACGTGTACAAGCTTGTCATGCCTCTGTCCCAGTACTGCACCAATGGCGTGATCACTGGCATCACACATTAGCTCAAATGGTAATGTCCAGTCTGGTGCAGAAATAACTGGTGCTGTGACCAACTTAGCTTTCAGCGTTTCAAATGCCTGCAGACACTCTGTGTCAAACACAAATGGCGTGTCAGCAGCTAGCAGATTGCTTAGAGGTTTTGCGATTTTTGAAAAATCCTTTATAAACCTCCTATAGAATCCTGCGTGCCCCAGAAAGCTTCTGATTACCTTAACATTGGCGGGTGGTGGTAATTTTTCAATTACCTCTATTTTTGCTTGATCCACCTCTATTCCCTTGTTTGAGATTTTATGCCCAAGGACAATCCCTTCAGTCACCATGAAGTGATATTTTTTTCAGTTTAAAACTAGGTTGGTCTCTTGGCATCTTTTCAGAACAAGTTTCAGGTGATCAAGACAGGAGCTGAATGAGTCTCCATATACTGAGAAGTCATCCATGAAGACTTCCAGAAAATTTTCCACCATATCAGAGAAAATAGAGAGCATGCATCTCTGGAAGGTTGCAGGCGCATTACACAGCCCAAATGGCATCCTTCTATAAGCAAACACTCCAGATGGACATGTGAATGCTGTTTTCTCTTGATCCTGGGAATCTACTGCAATCTGGTTATAGCCTGAATAGCCATCCAAAAAACAGTAATACTCATGACCTGCCAGTCTTTCTAGCATCTGGTCTATGAATGGTAAAGGAAAATGATCCTTCCTGGTGGCTGTATTGAGCCTTCTGTAGTCAATACACATGCGCCACCCTGTAACTGTTCTTATAGGAACCAGTTCATTTTTTTCATTATGAATCACTGTCATGCCTCCCTTTTTTGGGACGACTTGGACAGGGCTCACCTAGGGGCTATCAGAAATAGGATAAATAATCCCAGCCTCTAGTAATTTGGTGACCTCTTTCTGCCCCACTTCCTTCATGGCTGGATTTAGCCTCCTCTGTGGTTGAACCACTAGTTTAGCATGATCATCCAATAAGATTTTGTGCATGTATCTAGCTGGGCTTATGCCCTTAAGGTCACCTATGGACCACCCAAGAGCTGTCTTGTGTGTCCTTAGCACTTGAATAAGTGCTTCCTCTTCCTGTGAATTTAAGGCAGAGCTTATGATCACTAGAAAGGTATCACCTTCTCCCAGAAATGCATATTTCAAGGATGGTGGTAATGGCTTGAGCTCGGGTTTAGGAGGTTTTTCCTCTTCCAGAAGAAATTTCAGAGGCTCTTTCATGTCCTCTGAATCCTCTAAATCAGGCTGAACATCTTTAAAAATATTTTCCAACTCTAATTCGAGACTCTCAGCCATGTTGATCTCTTCTACCAAGGAGTCAATAAGATCAACTTTCATGCAGTCTATTGATGTGTCTGGATGCTGCATGGCTTTGACAGCGTTCAACTTGAACTCATCATCATTGACTCTCAGGGTTATTTCCCCCTGTTGGACGTCAATGAGAAATCGTCCAGTTGCTAGGAAGGGTCTTCCTAGAATGAGAGTAGCACTCTTGTGCTCCTCCATTTCCAGCACAACAAAGTCAGTGGGAAAGGCGAATGGCCCAACCCTGACAATCATGTCTTCAATCACGCCTGATGGGTATTTAGTGGATCCATCAGCCAGTTGGAGACATATTCGGGTTGGTTTAACTTCTTCAGTTAAACCAAGCTTTCTGATAGTGGATGCAGGTATTAGGTTGATGCTTGCCCCAAGATCGCATAAGGCTGTCTTGGTGCATTGACCTTCTAATATGCATGGTATCAGAAAACTCCCAGGGTCTTTAAGCTTTTCAGGAAAGCTCTTCAGAATGACTGCACTGCATTCTTCAGTGAGGAGAACTCTTTTTGTTTCTCTCCAATCCTTTTTATGACTCAAGATCTCTTTCATGAACTTGGCATAAGAAGGTATTTGCTCAAGTGCTTCTGCAAATGGAATCTTTATTTCAAGAGTTCTGAGATAATCTGCAAAGCGAGCAAATTGCTTATCCTGCTCCTCTTTCCGAAGTTTTTGAGGATAAGGTATCTTGGCTTTATATTCTTCAACCTTAGTTGCTGTAGATTTACTGCCTACAGAAGTAGTTGAAGAAGCCTTTTTAGAGGGGTTGTTATCAGCATTTATGTGTGTCTGATCCCTCACTGGCAATTGAGTGCTAGAGTTAGAAACTGGAGTGACGTTAGATGCCAACTCCTTGTCTGTTCCTGGCGTCTGAACGCCAGAACTGTGCCCATTTTGGGTGTTCAGCACCAGATCCTACCCATTTTGGGCATTCAACGCCAGATCCTTGCCTATTTTTGGCGTTGAACGCCAGTCCTGCCTTGTTTCTGGCGTTGAACGCCAGTCCTGAGCATGGTCTGGGCGTTCAGCGCCAGCCTTCCACCAAATTTCTGGCGTTTTAGTTCCAGAATTACTTTTCCCTGGGCTCTTACTGTCCTCAGGTGAATTTTAGGTGGTTTGCTCATTTCTTAGCTTTTTGCTGCCTTGAGGTGGGGTATTTAATGTTTTCCCACTTCTTAATTGAACTGCTTGGCATTCTTCTGTTATTTGCCTTGACAGCTGCTGCTTTGTTTGCTTAAACTGTTCCTCCATATGTATATTAGACATCCTTGTCTCTTGTAGTCTATCTTTGAATTCGGCTAACTGCTTTGTTAGAAAGTCCAATTGCTGATTGAATTCAGCAGCTTGTTTTTCAGGACTGAGTTCAGCAGTTACTGTTTTAACCTCTTCTTTCATGGAAGGGTCACTGCTTAGGTACAGATGCTGATTCCTGACAACTGTATTAATGAGCTCTTGAGCCTCTTCAATTGTCTTTCTCATGTGGATAGATCCACCAGCTGAGTAATCTAAAGACATCTGAGCTCCTTTAGCAAGCCCATAATAGAAGATGTCTAACTGAACCCACTCTGAAAATATTTCAGAGGGGCATTTTCGTAGCATCTCTCTGTATCTCTCCCAGGCATCATAAAGAGATTCATTATCTCCTTGTTTAAAGCCTTGGATGTCCAGCCTTAGCTGTGTCATCCTTTTTGGAGGGAAATATTGATTCAGGAATTTTTCTGTCAGCTGTTTCCATGTCCTTATGCTAGCTTTAGGTTGGTTATTTAACCACCTCTTAGCTTGGTCTTTTACAGCAAATGGAAACAGTAATAATCTATAGACATCCTGATCTATTTCTTTATCATGTACTGTGTCAGCAATTTGTAAAAACTGTGCTAGAAACTCTGTAGGTTCTTCCTGTGGAAGACCGGAATACTGGCAACTTTGTTGCACCATGATAATGAGCTGATGATTCAACTCAAAGCTACTGACTCCAATAGAGGGTATGCAGATACTACTCCCATATGAAGCAGTAGAGGGGTTAGAATATGACCCCAGAGTCCTCCTGGACTGTTCATTTCTGCTTAGGTCCATGATGGAGAAAGGGAGATCATGTAAAATAGAAAAAATATTTTTATTTATTTATTTATTTATTTATTTATTTCGAAAACAAAATAAATCAAATAAAAATGAGTGAAAGATTTTCGAAAAAGTGAGGAGAGAGAAAGTGGTTAGGAGATTTTGAAAAGGATATGATGATTTTTGAAAAAGGTTTTAAATTTTGAAATAAAAATTTGAATTTTAGAAATAGATTTCGAAAATTTGCTTTTAAAATAGAGAGAAAAGATATTTTTGATTTTTAAGAGGAAAGAGAAAAACAATAAGATAGCACAAGATTTAAAATTTTTAGATCTAATGCTCCTTATTTTCGAAAATTTTGGAGGGAAAACACCAAGGAACACCAAACTTAAAAATTTTAAGATCAAGACACAAGGAAAACTCAAGAACACTTTGAAGACTCACAGGAACACAAGAACATGAAGGAAGAACACCAAACTTAAAATTTTTAGAAAACCAAAATAAATTTTCGAAAATTTTAAGAAAAATCAACAAGAAAACACCAAACTTAAAATTTGGCACAAGATTTAATGGAAAAAAATATTTTTGAAAAAGATTTTAAAAAGAGAATAAGGGTTCTAAAATTTTAACACGACAATATTAAGAGACTCTAAACCAAAAAGAAAAATTTTTCCGAATCTAAGCAACAAAATAAACCGTCAGTTGTTTAAACACGAACAATCCCCGATAACGGCGCCAAAAACTTGGTGCACGAATTGTGAATCACACTTTTCACAACTCGTACCACTAACCAGCAAGTGCACTGGGTCGTCCAAGTAATACCTTACGTGAGTAAGGGTCGAATCCCACGGAGATTGTTGGTTTGAAGCAATCTATGGTTACTTTGTAAATCTTAGTTAGGAAGTCAGTTATATTTATCAGTTGAATTGCGAATGAACAAGAGAGCATGAATTAAAGGTTACTTGTTATGCAGTAATGGAGAATATGTTGGAGTTTTGGAGATGCTTTATCTTCTGAATTTCTGCTTTCCTCTGTCTTCTGATTCACGCACGCATGTCCTCCTATGGCAAGCTGTGTGTAGGTGGATCACCGTTGTCAATGGCTACCATCCATCCTTCCAGTGAAAAAGGTCCAAGTGCGCTGTCACCGCACGGCTAATCATCTGCAGGTTCTCAATTGTACCGGAATAGAATTTACTATTCTTTTGCGTCTGTCACTATGCCCAGCACTCGTGAGTTTGAAGTTCATCACAGCCATTCAATCCCTGAATCCTACTCGGAATACCACAGACAAGGTTTAGACTTTTCGGACTCTCATGAATGCCGCCATCAATCTAGCTTATACCACGGAGAATCCGGTTAAGGAATCTAAGAGACATTCATTCAATCTGATGTAGAACGGAGGTGATTGTCAGACACATGTTCATGGGTTGAGGAAGGTGATGATTGTCACTGATCATCACCTTCTCCATAGTTAGGCGCGAATGGATATCTTAGATAGGAACACGCATGTTTGAATGGAAAACAGAAATACTTGCATTAATTCATCGAAACACAGCAGAGCTCCTCACCCCCAACAATGGAGTTTAGAGATTCATGCCATCAAAGAGTACAAAGTTTAGATCTAAAAATGTTATGAGATACAAAATAGGTCTCTAAAAGTTGTTTAAATACTAAACTAGTAGCCTAGGTTTACAGAAAATGAGTAAACTATGATAGGTGGTGCAGAGATCCACTTCTGGGGCCCACTTGGTGTGTGCTGGGGCTGAGACTTAAGCAATTCACGTGCATAAGGCTGTTTTGGGCGTTCAATGCCAGGTTTGGATCCATTTCTGGCGTTGAACTCCAAATTTTAATCCTTTTCTGGCGCTGGACGCCAGAATTGGGCAGAGAACTGGCGTTGAATGCCAGTTTACATCGTCTATCCTTGAGCAAAGTATGGACTATTATATATTTCCGGAAAGCCCTGGATGTCTACTTTCCAACACAATTGGAAGCGCGCCATTTTGAGTTCTGTAGCTCCAGAAAATTCACTTTGAATGCAGGGAGGTCAGAATCCAACAGCATCAGCAGTCCTTTTTCAGCCTGAATCAGATTTTTGCTCAGCTCCCTCAATTTCAGCCAGAAAAATACCTGAAATTACAGAAAAATACACAACTCATAGTAAAGTCCTGAAATATGAATTTTTTCTAAAAACTAATGAAAATAAACTAAAAACTCACTAAAACATACTAAAAACTATATGAAATTAACCCCAAAAAGCGTATAAAATATCCGCTCATCAATGGGTCTATTAAGATACCATCAGGAGTAATAGAGGACATAATTGTCAAGGTTGGACCTTTTGTCTTTCCCACTAACTTTGTGTATTGGATATAGAGGGACACAAGAGTGCATCTCTCATCCTAGAAAGACCTTTCCTAGTCACAGGACGAACCCTCATCGATGTTGAAAAAGGGGAAGTAACACTAAGAGTCAATGAGGAGAAGTTCATACTGAATGCTGTGAAGGCTATGCAGCATCCAGACATCCCTGAGGAATGCCTGAGCATTGACTTCATTAATTCCCTGGTAGAAGAAGTCAATATGGCCGAAAGCTCCAAGGAGAGGCTTGATGATATCCTCAATGATACTCAGCCTAATTCAGAGGAACTTCTAGAAACCTCTGAGGAAAAGGAGAAGCCTCCTACTGCTGGAGGATAATGCCAAACTAGTGGTACAACCACAGAGGCGATTGAATCCAGGCATGAAAGAAGTAGTGTAGAAGGAGGTAACTAAACTCTATGAGGCTGGGATTATTTATCCTATTTCTGACAGCCTATGGGTGAGCCCTGTTCAGGTTGTTCCTAAGAAGAGAGGAATGACAGTGGTTCACAATGAAAAGAATGAGCTTATCACAAAAAAGACAGTTACAGGGTGGCGTATATGCATTGATTACAGAAAACTCAATGATGCCACCAGGAGAGATCACTTTCCTTTACCCTTCATTGACCAAATGCTAGAAAGACTAGCAGGTCATGCTTTTTATTGTTTCTTGGATGCATATTCCGGGTACAATCAAATAGCAGTGGATCCACATGATCAAGAGAAGACGGTATTCACATGTCCTTCGGGCATATTCGCCTGTAGACAAATGTCATTTGCATGTGCAATGCACCCGCCAATTTTCAGAGATGCATGTTATCCATCTTCTCTAACATGGTAAAGAAGTTCCTTGAAGTATTCATGGATGACTTCTCTATTTATGGAGACTCATTTGGCTCCTGTCTTGATCATCTGACCCTGGTCTTGAAAAGATGCCAAGAAATAACCTAGTTCTAAATTGGGAGAAATGCCACTTCATTGTAACGGAGGGAATTGTTCTTGGGCATCGGATCTCAAACAAAGGGATAGAAGTGGATCAAGCTAAGGTGGAAGTGATCAAACGCTTACCTCCACCTACTAGTGTTAAGGCTATCAGAAGCTTCCTAGGACATGCAGGCTTCTACAGGCAGTTCATAAAAGATTTTTCTAAAATTGCCAAACCCCTGTGCTATCTCTTGGCCACTGATGTTCCATTCGTCTTTGACCAAGAATGCCTGCATGCCTTTGAAACTCTGAAGGCCAAGCTTGTCAGCGCTCCTACTATCTCTGCACCCAACTGGGACTTGCCATTTGAGCTAATGTGTGATGCAAGTGATCATGCAATTGGCGCAGTTCTAGGTCAGAGACATGACAAGCTTCCGTATGTCATTTACTATGCTAGTCGTGTACTAAATGATGCGCAGAAAAATTACACTACTACAGAAAAGGAGCTACTTGCAGTGGTTTATGCCATTGACAAGTTCAGATCCTACATAGTAGGATCTAAGGTCATTATTTATTCTGACCATGCTTCCCAAAAATATCTGCTCATTAAGCAGGATTCTAAACCCAAGCTTATAAGATGGGTATTGTTCTTGCAAGAGTTTGATATAGAAATTAAAGACAGAAAAGGGACAGAGAATCAGGTAGCTGATCACTTGTCCCAGATTGAGCCAGTAGCAGGCACTTCTTCTTCCTCTATTGACATATCTGAATCTTTTCCAGATGAGCAACTCTATGCCATCCAGACAGTACCTTGGTTTGCAGACATTATGAACTACAAGGCTATACAATTCATTCCCAAAGAGTTTTCCAGGCAGCAAGCCCGGAAACTCATGCATGACGCAAAATATTACCTATGGGATGAACTGTATCTCTTTAAGAGATGCTCAGATGGAATCTATGTGTCTGAAGAAGAGGCACAGAGAATTCTATGGCATTGCCATAGCTCTGACTATAGAGGACACTTTGGAGGTGAGCGGACAGCTACTAAGGTACTCCAAAGTAGCTTTTACTGGCCTACTCTCTTTAAAGATTTTAGAAAGCTTGTCCGCAACTGTGATAGTTGCCAGAGGGCTGGCAATCTATCTCATGGTCATAGAATGCCTCAATAAGGAATCTTAGAGATTGAGTTGTTTGACGTATGGGGGATAGATTTCATGGGACCATTCCCGCCTTCATACTCAAACACCTACATCCTTGTGGCAGTAGACTACGTGTCTAAATGGGTTGAAGCAATAGCAACACCCACTAATGACACTAAAGTAGTAATGAAGTTTCTCCAGAAGAACATTTTCAGCAGGTTTGGTGTCCCAGGGACACAAATCAGTAATGGAGGAACTCATTTCTACAACAGACAGCTAGATTCTGTCTTAAGCCAATACGGAGTTCGCCATAAAGTAGCAACACTGTATCATCCCCAAACTAATAGGCAAGCTAAAGTCTCAAATAGAGAACTAAAGCAAATCCTAGAGAGGATAGTAAGTGCCTCTAGAAAGGATTGGGTTAGAAAGCTTGATGATACTCTGTGGGCATACAAAACAGCTTTCAAAACCCCTATTAGAACTTCACCATATCAGTTAGTATATGGGAAGTCCTGTCATTTGCCAGTGGAACTAGAACACAAAGCCTATTGGGCTACTAGATTCCTCAACCTTGATACCAAAGCAGCAGGGGAGAAACGGTTGCTCCAACTAAATGACTTGGATGAATTCCGCTTAGAAGCATTTGAAAATGCAAAAATCTATAAGGAAAAGGCAAAGAGGTGGCATGACAGGAAGCTAGCTTTCAGATTCTTTGAACCAGGATAGAAAGTCCTGCTCTTCAATTCAAGACTCAAACTATTCCCTGAAAAACTTAAATCTCGGTGGATAGGACCGCTTATGATTACCAAGGTATCACCTTACAGATACATAGAACTTCAAGGTAAAAAAACCAGGTTTACTATTAATGGACAGAGGGTTAAGCATTACCTTGAAGGAGATATAGAGCCAGGAGGCTCAACACTACTACTAAAATAAATACAGTGAAGTCGAGCTAAAGACATTAAAGAAGCGCTTGTTGGGAGGCAACCCAATAAATACTCATACTTTATTAATTTTTCTAGTTATTTTCATTTTCATTAATTTTTTTAATTAGTTTTAATTGTGTTTTAAGTTATTTTTAGTGTTAGTGATCTTGCACAGTGCTTAAACAGAGACAGAATGATGCAGAACAGCAAACAGAATATGGAGCTTACTTGCGTTTAAACGCCAATAAGGGTAGGGTGATGGGCGTGTAGGCATCTGCCTGGCGTTAAACGCTAATCAAGAAGCCCTGGCTGGGCATTTAACACCCCACAGGGAGGATTACTCTGGCGTTAAATGCCAGAATGATAGCATTCTGGGCGTTTGAACGCCAGCTTGACAGCATGTAGGTAACTTCAATTTTTTTATCTCATCTTGATTCAACTCATCTTCATTCAATTTAATTTCAAAAATTCTTTAATTTTTATATCAAATCCTATTCAAATACATCCATTTCAAATTAGAATATTTTTATTATTATTTATTTTTCAAATCCTTTTCAAAATTGTATAACTTTTACAACTTGTTTTCAAAATCTTTCAAAATATTTTTGTCTTGTTTATATTTTTTAATCCATTCAATTCTTGCCTTTAATGCCTTTTCTATCCTCTTTTAATCCTTTCTTATCTTTTAAAATTAACAACTTATTTTTTTCAAAAATCTTTATCTTTATCTTTTACCTTTTATCTTTTATCTTTTATCTTTTAATCTTTATCTTTATCTTTTAATTTCTATCTTTTATCTTTTATCTTTTATCTTTTATTTTTTTATCTTTTATCTTTTAAACATTATCTTTATCTTTTAATTTTTATCTTTTATCTCTTATCTTTTATCTTTTTCGAAAAATCCCTCCCCCTTCCCTATATATAATGACCGTACCCCCTTCCATCACTCATCCCCTCTCATTCGTGTTCTCTTCCCTCTCTTCACCTCTTCTATTCTCTTTTCTACTTCTTCCTTTCTTATATTTTACTCGAGGACAAGCAAATTTTTAAATTTGGTTTGGCAGAAGCCATGTTCCCTCATCAAGAATTCAATCTCATGGCTCCAAGAAGTGCCAAGATCACCCCAAAGAATAAAAAAGAAGACAACTCAATAGTTGTTTCCAAATCTGTTTACTTCTTCACCAAGCAGCATGAGGCACATTATCGTAAGATAATGAGCAAAAGGCAAGCCATTAATCTCTGAAGTGGGATTCAACCTTGGAGAAGAAGAATACCCAGAGATCAAGATGCAGATTCGAAGGAGAGGCTGGGAGATTCTAAGTGATCCAGAATTTAATGTTGAGTACAGCATGATTCAAAAATTATATGCGAATCTGTGGATGACAAATAAGTAAAAGAAAGATGGAACAGCCTTCTACATTTTTCGCACCATGGTCAGGGGGAGGATCATATATTTTCACCAGGATAGGGTGAGAGAGAGATCTTCAAATTACCCCTGCTGAAGGATGACCGTGAGTCATACAATAGAAGAATTGTAGCCAACCAAAAGTTGGACCAAGTCCTAAAGGACATATGCCTGCCCAGAACTCAATGGTTTGAGAATACACAAGAAGAGCCATGCCAGCTATCTGGGGCCAACCTCAACCCTGTAGCCAGAGGATGGCTAGACTTCATTAGGCGCTCCATACTCCCCACAAGTAACCGATCTGAAGTCAATGTTGCAAGAGCAATAATGATCTACTGCATCATGATAGGGAATGAGGTGGAAGTCCACCAAATAGTTCCCCTTGAGATTTACAAGCTAGCAAACAGAGATTCCACTAAGGCCATGATGGCTTATCAAAATCTCATATTCCACCTATGCAAGGAGGCTAAGGTTCTAATCCAAGAGGATAACCTTATTTCAGTGGAAAAACTAATCACCAAGCAGGTGATGGAGAGCTTCCAGATAGAAGATGATAACCTAAAGAGGAAGGCACCAGAGGCATCCCAAGAGATCCCTCCAATGGAGTACTGGGACCATCTGAAGGCATCTGTAATTCATTTACAAAGCACGTTGGATCAGCTCAGAGAGGAGCAGCAAGATCAGACTAGCATGATTTGCAAACTGATCAAAGAGCAAAAGAAGCAAGGGCGTGATCTTGAGGAGCTGAAGCACCAGAAGCTTTCTCCTGAAGAACCATGCGCCCCTCCAGCTAGAGAGCCATGCGCCCCTCAAGTTGAAGAGCCATGTGTCCCACAGCCTGAAGAAAACAACATCTCCCAAGCTGAAGGTTGTTGAGTTTCAACTCTGTGGTTATTCTAATTCCTATTTTTTTCTGTCTCAAGTAATTCCATCCTAATTTAGAGTTTCATAATCACTAGTAGTAATTAAGTTTTTATTTTTAATTTAATTTTTACATCTTTTAATTTTTAGGATTACATAGGCATTAGTAGTAATTAATAAATTTATATTTTTCCAATTAGCTATAAATTATTCCTCTTATCATCATTGAACATGAATAAAATAGTAAATTTTTTTAGAAGAAATAAAGATGCATAGATTTTTGAGCTTTCCAATAAAGAATAGTTACATTAATTTGATTGGGTTACATTGCTTTAGTTTTCTGAATGAAAGAATAAACAGTGCATATTTGAAGTTGAATTTTATAATGCTGGCTCTTAAAAGAATAAGAAAAAAGAAAAAATATTATTGATAATTGATGAGCGGATAATTTATACGCTTTTTGGCATTGTTTTTAGGTAGTTTTTAGTAAGTTCAAGCTACTTTTAGGGATGTTTTCATTAGTTTTTATGTTAAATTCACATTTCTGGACTTTACTATGAGTTTGTGTGTTTTTCTGTGATTTCAGGTAATTTCTGGCTGAAATTGAGGGACTTGAGCAAAACTCTGAAAAAGGCTGACAAAAGGACTGTTGATGCTGTTGGAATCTGACCTCCCTACACTCGAAATAGATTTTCTGGAGCTATAGAACTCCAAATGGCGCGCTCTCAACGGCGTTGGAAAGTAGACATCTAGAGCTTTCCAGCAATATATAATAGTCCATACTTTATTCGGGAATTGACGATGTAAATTGGCATTGAACGCTAAGTACATGCTGCTGTCTGGAGTTAAATGCCAGAAACACGTCATGATCCGGAGTTGAACGCCCAAAACACGTTATAACTTGGAGTTCAACTCCAAGAGAAGCCTCAGCTCGTGGATAGACCAAGCTCAGCCCAAACATACACCAAGTGGGCCTCGTAAGTGGATTTATGCATCAATTACTTACTCATGTAAACCCTAGTAGCTAGTCTAGTATATATAGGACATTTAACTATTGTATTAGTAGTCTTTTGACCACGTTTCATCTTTGATCAGTTTATGCGATCTTAGACCATGGGGGCTGGCCATTCGGCCATGCCTGAACCTTTCACTTATGTATTTTCAACGGTGGAGTTTCTACACACCATAGATTAAGGGTGTGGAGCTCTGCTGTACCTCAAGTTTCAATACAATTACTATTACTTTCTATTCAATTCTCTTTTATTCTTATTCCAAGATATACGTTGCACTTCAACTTGATGAATGTGATGATCTGTGACACTCATCATCATTCTCACCTATGAACGCGTGTGATTGACAACCACTTCCGTTCTACTCTAGGCCAGGCGCATATCTCTTAGATTCCCCAACAGAATCTTCGTGGTATAAGCTAGATAGATGGCGGCATTCATGGGGATCCGAAAAGTCTATCCTTGTCTGTGGTATTCCGAGTAAGATCCTGGGAATCCGGAAAGTCTAACCTTGTCTGTGGTATTCCGAGTAAGATTCCAGTATTGAATGACTGTGACGAGCTTCAAACTCCTGAAGGCTGGGCGTGATGACAAACACAAAAGAATCAATGGATTCTACTCCAACCTGATTGAGAATCGACAGATGATTAGCCGTGTTGTGACAGAGCATTTGGACCATTTTCACTGAGAGGATGGGATGTAGCCTTCAACAAGTGTGATGCCTCCAGACGATTAGCCGTGCAGTGACAGCGCATAGGACCATTTTCCCGAGAGGATTAAAAGTAGCCATTGATGATGGTGATGCCCTACATACAGCTTGCCATGGAAAGGAGTAAGAAGGATTGGATGAATGTAAAAAGAAAGTAGAGATTCGAAAGGATTCTAGCATCTCCACACGCCTATCTGAAATCCCCACTATTGATTTACATAAGTATTTCTATCCCTTTTTATTTTCCATTTATTATTAATTTTTGAAACCTATAACCATTTAATCTTCCTAACTGAGATTTACAAGGTGACCATAGCTTGCTTCATACCAACAATCTCTGTGGGATCGACCCTTACTCACGTAAGATATTACTTGGATGACCCAGTACACTTGCTGGTTAAGTTGAACGGAGTTGTGATCATAAATTCCAATAGAGCCAATTTTTAAATCTCATGCTAATACAAAGAGGATCACAATTTCGTCCACCAAGTATTTGTCGCCGTTTCCGGGGATTGTTCGAGTATGGACAACTGACGGTTCATCTTGTTGCTCAGATTAGGTAATTTTCTTTTCAAAACTTTTCAAAAAAACTTTTTCAAAATTTTTCTTTTCTTTTTCGTTTTTCCAAAACTTTTTTTTCGAAAAAAAATTAATAAAAATACAAAAAAAATCATAAAATCATAAAAAACCAAAAATATTTTGTGTTCTTGTTTGAGTA
>NW_026264987.1:310943-312989 GCF_000817695.3 Arachis duranensis | reverse complement strand
AAAAAATATCTTTTCCTTAATTTTCTCCAAATTTTCGAAATTTTGGGTTGACTTGGTCAAAAAATTTTAAAAATTAGTTGTTTCTTACAAGTCAAGTCAAATTTTCAATTTTAAAAATCTTATCTTTTTCAAAAATCAGATCTTTTCCATTTTTTCCTTTTTTTTCGAAAATTTCAAAAATATTTTTCAAAATATTTTCAAATTTTTTTTTCTTATCTTTATATCATATTTTTGAAATTACACTAACAATTAATGTGATTGATTCAAAAATTTGAAGTTTGTTACTTTCTTGTTAAGAAAGGTTCAATCTTTAAATTCTAAAATCATATCTTTTAGTTTCTTGTTAGTTAAGTATAGTTAAGTAATTTTAAAAATTAAATCTTTTTCAAAATATCTTTTTCTTAAAAATCTTATCTTTTTATCTTATCTTTTTATCTTATCTTTTTCAAATATGATTTCAAATTATTTTATCTAACTTCTTATCTTCTTATCTTTTTAAATTTGACTTTAATATCTTCTTCAACTAACTATTTGACTTTTTATTTGTTTCTTATCTTTTTCAAAACCAACTAACTACTTTTCCCTCTCTAATTTTCGAAAATGTCTCATCTCTTTTTCAAAAATTCTTTTTGTTTCAAATTTTAATTTTTATTATATCTTATCTTTAATTTTCGAAATTACTAACCCCTTTTTCAAAATTATTTTCGAAATTCTCCCTCTCTTTTCTTCTTCTATTTAATTATTTATTTACTAACACTTCTCTTCACCTCTCTTCATCTAATAATCCGAACCCATTCTTCTTCACTCTTCTCCCCTTTCTTCTCCTACTAACACAAAGGAATCTCTATACTGTGACATAGAGGATTCCTCTTCTTTTCTTGTTTTCTTCTCTTTCATATGAGCAGAAACAGGAAAAAAGGCACTCTTGTTGAAATTGATCCAGAACCTGAAAGGACTCTAAAGAGGAAATTAAGAGAAATTAAATTACAACACTCCAGAAGTAACCTTTCAGAAATTTTCAAACAAGAGAAGGAGATGGCAGCAGTACCCAATAATGATAATGCAAGAAGGATGCTTGGTGACTTTACCAAACCCACGTCCAAATTTGATGGAAGAAGCATCTCCATTCCTGCCATTGGAGCAAATAATTTTGAGCTGAAACCTCAGCTAGTTGCCTTAATGCAACAAAACTGCAAGTTTTATGGACTTCCATCTGAAGATCCTTACCAGTTTTTAACTGAGTTCTTGCAGATCTGTGAGACTGTTAAGACGAATGGAGTTGATCCTGAGGTCTACAGACTCATGCTTTTCCCTTTTGCTGTAAGAGACAGAGCTAGAATCTGGTTGGATTCACAACCTAAGAACAGCCTGGACTCCTGGGATAAGATGGTCACAGCCTTCTTGGATAAATTCTTTCCTCCTCAAAAGCTGAGCAAGCTGAGAGTGGATGTTCAAACCTTCAAACAAAAAGATGGTGAATCCCTCTATGAAGCTTGGGAAAGATACAAGCAGCTGACCAAAAGGTGTCCATCTGACATGTTTTCAGAATGGACCATATTAGATATATTCTATTATGGTCTATCTGAATTTTCGAAAATGTCATTGGACCATTCTGCAGGTGGATCTATTCACCTAAAGAAAACACCTGCAGAAGCTCAAGAACTAATTGACATGGTTGCAAATAACCAATTCATGTACACTTCTGAGAGGAATTCCGTGAATAATGGGATACCTCAGAAGAAAGAAGTTCTTGAGATTGAGGCTCTGAATGCCATATTGGCTCAGAACAAAGTGTTGACTCAGCAAGTCAACATGATCTCTCAAAATCTGAATGGATGGCAAAATGCATCCAACAGTAATAAAGAGGTAGCTTCTGAAGAAGCTTATGATCCTGAGAACCTTGCAATGGCAGAGGTTAATTAAATGGGTGAACCGTATGGAAACACCTATAATTCATCATGGAAAAATCATCCCAATTTCTCATGGAAGGATCAACAAAAGCCTCAACAAGGCTTTAACAATGGTGGACGCAATAGGCTGAGCAAA
>NW_026264987.1:309063-310736 GCF_000817695.3 Arachis duranensis | reverse complement strand
CATTGAAACTCCTCCCAGTATTCTCCCAAGCAATACAGAAGAGAATCCAAAAGGAGAATGCAAGGCCATTGATGTAATCAACATGGCCGAATGCACAAGGGAGGAGGAGAACGAAAATCCTAGTGAGGAAGACCTCCTGGGACGTCCCTCAAGCAAGAAGGAGTTTCCTATTAAGGATCCAAAGGAATCTGAGGCTCATATAGAGATCATAGAGATTTCATTAAATCTCCTTCTGCCATTCATGAGCTCTGAAAACTATCCTTCCTTTGAAGAGGATGAAGATATGACTGGAGAGCAAGTTGCTCAATATTTAGGAGCTATCATGAAGCTGAATGCCAAGTTGTTTGGTAATGGGACTTGGGAAAGTGAACCTCCCTTGCTCATTAATGAACTAGATACCTGGATTCAGCAAACTCTACCTCAAAAGATACAAGATCCTGGCAAATTCTTAATACCTTGTACTATAGGCACCATGACCTTTACAAAAGCTCTGTGTGATCTGGGGTCAGGGATAAATCTTATGCCACTCTCTGTAATGGAGAAGCTGGGGATCATAGAGGTACAGCCTGCCATATTCTCATTACAATTGGCAGACAAGTCATTGAGACAAGCTTATGGAATAGTAGAGGACATGTTAGTAAAGGTTGAAGGCCTTTACATCCCTGCTGATTTCATAATCTTAGACACTGGGAAGGAAGAGGATGAATGCATCATCCTTGGAAGACCTTTCCTAGCTACAGCAGGAGCTGTGATAGATGTCAACAGAGGTGAATTAGTCCTTCAATTGAATGGGGACTACCTTGTGTTTAAGGCACATGGCCATCCCTCTATGGCAAAAAAGAGTAAGCATGAAGAGCTTCTCTCAGTTCAGAGTCAAGAAGAGCCCCCACAGTCAAACTCTAAGTTTGGTGTTGGGAGGCCACAATCAAACTCTAAGTTTGGTTTTAAGACCCCATATCCAAACTCTAAGTTTGGTGTTGGGACTATACAACATTGACCTGATCACCTTTGTGGCTCCATGAGGGCCCACTGTCAAGCTAATGACATTAAAAGAGCGCTTGTTGGGAGGCAACCCAATTTTATTTATCTAATTTTTCTTTTATTTTATTATTGTTTTGTGTTTTATTAGGTACATGATCATGAGGAGTCACGAAAAAAAATATAAAAATTAAAAATAGAATAAAAAAAACAGCAGAAGAAAAATCACACCCTGGAGGAAGCACATCCTGGCGTTCAACGCCAGTAAGGAGCATCTGGCTGGCGTTCAACGCCAGAACAGAGCATGAATCTGGCGCTGAACGCCAGAAACAAGCAACATTCTGGCGTTTGAACGCCAGAAATGTGCCTAGAGGAAAAGCTGGCGCTGAACGCCAGTAAAACTGGCGTTCAACGCCAGAAACATGTTACATGTGGGCGTTGAACACCCAGAATGTGCATCACCTTGGCGTTTAAACGCCAGAATGGTGTGCAAATGCATTTTACATGCCTATTTGGTGCAGGGATGGAATTCCTTGCCACCACAGGATCTGTGGACCCCACAGGATCTGTGGACCCCATAGGATCACCTCAGGATCTGTGGACTCTATAGGATCCCCACCTAACATATTCCCACCTTACCTCCTAATCCTATAACACTCTTCCCCATGTCACACTTCCCAACAACTTCAATCTCT
>NW_026264987.1:305717-309025 GCF_000817695.3 Arachis duranensis | reverse complement strand
CTCAATCCCTCTTCCCAATCACCCCCTTCACCACTCACATCCATCCACTCTTCCCCATAAACCCCACCTACCTTCAAAATTCAAAAACATTTTCCCACCCAATCCCACCCTTAATGGCCGAACCTACCCTCTCCCCTTTCCCTATATATACCCTTTCATTCTACTTCATTTTCACACAACACAACCCTCTCTTTCGAGCAATATTTTAAGTTTGGTGTGGTCAAAGCATAATCTTTTTTGTTTTCCATTACCATCAATGGCACCTAAGGCCGGAGAATCCTCTAGAAAAGGAAAAGGGAAGACAAAAGCTTCCACCTCCGAGTCATCGGAGATGGAAAGATTCATCTCCAAAAGCCATCAAGACCACTTCTATGATGTTGTGGCAAAGAAGAAGGTGATCCCTGAGGTCCCTTTCAAGCTCAAGAAAAATGAGTATCCGGAGATCCGACATGAGATCCGAAGAAGAGGTTGGGAAGTCCTAACCAACCCCATGCAACAAGTCGGAATCTTAATGGTTCAAGAGTTCTATGCCAATGCATGGGTCACTAGGAACCATGATCAAAGTATGAACCCGAGTCCAAAGAATTATCTCTCAATGGTTCGGGGGAAATACTTAGATTTTAGTCCGGAAAATGTGAGGTTGGCGTTCCACTTACCCATGATGCAAGGAGATGCACGCCCCTACACTAGAAGGGTCAAATTTAATCAAAGGTTGGACCAAGTCCTTATGGACATATGTGTGGAAGGAGCTCAATGGAAGAGAGACTCCAAAGGCAAGCCAGTTCAACTAAGAAGACTGGACCTCAAGCCTGTAGCTAGAGGATGGTTGGAGTTCATTCAACGCTCCATTATTCCCACTAGCAACCGATCTGAAGTTACTGTGGATCGGGCCATCATGATTCATAGCATCATGATTGGAGAGGAAGTAGAAGTTCATGAAGTCATCTCCAATGAATTCTACAAAATAGCCAAAAAGCCCTCCACCATGGCAAGGCTAGCTTTTCGTCACCTTATTTGCCATCTATGTTACTCAGCTGGAGTTATCATAGAAGGAGACATCCTCATTGAAGAGGATAAGCCCATCACCAAGAAGAGGATGGAGCAAGCAAGAGAGACCCTCCACGGTTCTCAAGAGATGCATGAGGAAACTCATCATCAAGAAATCCCTGAGATGCCTCAAGGGATGCACTTTCCTCCCAACAACTATTGGGAACAACTCAACACTTCCTTAGAAGATTTGAGCCACAATGTGGAACATCATGAGCACTCCATCGTTCTCCATGAAATAAGAGAAGATCAAAGAGCAATAAGGGAGGAGCAACAAAGGCAAGGAAGGGACATAGAAGAGCTTAAGAACATTGTTGGTCCTTCAAGAAGAAGACGCCACTAAAGGTGGATTCATTCCTTGTTCTTATTTCTTTCTGCTTTTCGGTTTTTATGTTGTGTTTGTCTATGTTTTATGTCTTTACTTCATGATCATTAGTATGTAGTAACCATGTCTTAAAGCCATGAATAAATTCCATGAATCCTTCACCTCTCTTAAATAAAATATGTTTTAATTCAAAAGAACAAGAAGTACATAAAATTTCGATTTTATCCTTGAATTTAATTTAATTATATTGATGTGGTGACAATACTTTTCGTTTTCTGAATGAATGCTTAAACAGTGCATATTTTTGATCTTGTTGTTTATGAATGTTAAAATTGTTGGCTCTTGAAAGAATGTTGAATAAAGAGAAATGTTATTGATGATCTAAAAAATCATGAAATTGATTCTTGAAGCAAGAAAAAGCAGTGAAAAGTAAAAAACTTGCAAAAAAAAATAGAAAGAAAAAGAAAAAGCAAGCAGAAAAAGTCAATAGCCCTTAAAACCAAAAGACAAGGGTAAAAAGGATCCAAGGCTTTGAGCATCAATGGATAGGAGGGCCCAAGGAATTAAAATCCAGGCTTAAGCGGCTAAATCAAGCTGTCCCTAACCATGTGCTTGTGTCATGAAGGTCCAAGTGAAAAGCTTGAGACTGAGTGGTTAAAGTCGTGATCCAAAGCAAAAGAGTGTGCTTAAGAGCTCTGGACACCACTAACTGGGGACTCTAGCAAAGCTGAGTCACAATATGAAAAGGTTCACCCAGTTATGTGTCTGTGGCATTTATGTATCCGGTGGTAATACTGGAAAACAAAATGCTTAGGGCCACGGCCAAGACTCATAAGTAGCTGTGTTCAAGAATTAACATACTTAACTAGGAAAGTCAATAACACTATCCGAAATTCTAAGTTCCTAGAGAAGCCAATATTCTGAACTTCAAAGAAAAAAGTGAGATGCCAAAACTGTTCAGAAGCAAAAAGCCACAAGTCCCGCTCATCTAATTATAATTAATACTCATTGATATTCTGGAATTTATAGTATACTCTCTTCTTTTATCCTATTTGATTTCCAGTTGCTTGGGGACAAGCAACAATTAAAGTTTGGTGTTGTGATGAGCGGATAAATTATACGCTTTTTGGCATTGTTTTTAGATAGTTTTTAATAAGTTCAAGCTACTTTTAGGGATGTTTACATTAGTTTTTATGTTAAATTCAGATTTCTAGACTTTATTATGAGTTTGTGTGTTTTTCTGTGATTTTCGGTAATTTCTGGCTGAAATTGAGGGACTTGAGCAAAACTTTAATATGAGTTTGTGTGTTTTTCTGTGATTTCAGGTAATTTCTGGCTGAAATTGAGGGACTTGAGCAAAACTCTGAAAAACGCTGACAAAAGGACTGCTGATGCTGTTGGAATCTGACCGCCCTGCACTCGAAATGGATTTTCTGGAGCTATAGAACTTCAAATGGAGCGCTCTTAACGGCGTTGGAAAGTAGACATCCAGAGCTTTCCAGCAATATATAATAGTCCATACTTTATTCGGGAATTGACGACGTAAATTGGCGTTGAACACCAAGTACATGCTGCTGTCTGGAGTTAAACGCCAGAAACACGTCATGATCCGGAGTTGAACGCCCAAAACACGTTATAACTTGGAGTTCAACTCCAAGAGAAGCCTCAGCTCGTGGATAGACCAAGCTCAGCCCAAACATACACCAAGTGGGCCCCGTAAGTGGATTTATGCATCAATTACTTACTCATGTAAACCCTAGTAGCTAGTCTAGTATATATAGGACATTTAACTATTGTATTAGTAGTCTTTTGACCACGTTTCATCTTTGACCAATTTATGCGATCTTAGACCATGGGGGCTGGCCATTCGGCCATGCCTGAACCTTTCACTTATGTATTTTCAACAGTGGAGTTTCTGCACACCATAGATTAAGGG
>NW_026264987.1:289058-305208 GCF_000817695.3 Arachis duranensis | reverse complement strand
CCTAACTGAGATTTACAAGGTGACCATAGCTTGCTTCATACCAACAATCTCTGTGGGATTGACCCTTACTCACGTAAGGTATTACTTGGATGACCCAGTACACTTGCTGGTTAAGTTGAACGGAGTTGTGATCATAAATTCCAATAGAGCCAATTTTTAAATCTCATGCAAATACAAAGAGGATCACAATTTCGTCCACCAATAATCTGAAAAATCTAAAAATTGATTCTTGAAGTAAGAAAAAGTAGCAAAAAAAAGAGAGTATACAAAAAAAGCAAAAGAAGTAGAAAAAGCTAATAACCTTTTAAACCAAAAGGCAAGGGTGAAAGGGCCCAAGACTTTGAGCATCAGTGGTTAGAAGGGCTCAAAGGAATAAATTCCTAGCCTAAGCGGCTAAACAAAGCTGTCCCTAACCATGTGCTTGTGGCGTGAAGGTGTCAAGTGGAAAGCTTGAGACTGAGCGGTTAAAGTCGTGGTCCAAAGCAAAAAGAGTATGCTTAAGAACTTTGGACACCTCTATCTGGGGACTCTAGCAAAGCTTTGTCACAATCTGAAAAGGTTCACCCGGATAAAGTCTTTGTGGCATGAATGTATCCGGTGGTAATACTGGAAAATAGAGTACTTAGGGTCATGGCCAAGACTCTGAAAAGCTATATTCAAGAATCATAATATGCTTAACTAGGAGAGTCAATAAAACCATCTAGATTTTAAGTTCCTAAAGATGCCATCCATTCTGATTTTCAATGGATAGTGAGATGCCAAGACTATTCAGAAACAAAAAGCTACTAAAATCCGCTTATCTAATTGACTGAGCTTCATTGAAAACTCATAAACTTATTGCATCCTACTCTTCTTTTTATCCTATTTTATTTTTAGTTGCTTGGGGACAAGCAACTGTTTAAGTTTGGTATTGTGATGAGCGGATATTTTATACGCTTTTTGGCATAGTTTTCATATAGTTTTTAATAGGTTTTACTTAGTTTTTAATAAGTTTTTACAAGTTTTAGTGTTAATTTAACATTTTTGGATTCCACTTTGAGTTTGTGTGTTTTTGTATCTTTTCAGGTATTTTCTGGCTGAATTTGAGGAGATGGAGCAGGAGTCTGATTCAGAGACAGAGAAAGCGCTACAGATGTTGTCCAGATCTGACCTCCCTGCACTTGGAAGAGATTTTCTGGAGTCAGATAAATCCAAATGGAGTGTTCTTAACTGCTAGGGAAAGCTGACTTTCAGAGCTTTCCAGCAATGTATAATAGTCTATATGTTGTTTCGGATTAGAAGGCCCAAAATAGGCATCCAACGCCAGCTTCCTGCCCTTTTCTGGCATCCAGCGCCCAAGGAAGCAGAGCCCAATGTTCAAAAGCCCAGAGATGACTCCCTAGCTGTCGTTCAACATCCAGAAGACCTCATATTACATGGATCTCATCAAGCTCAGCCCAAACACTTACCAAATGGGCCCCAGAAGTGGATCTTTGCACCAAAAAGACTGTTGTACCCTTACTAGTCATTAGTTTAGTATTTGAAGGATTTTATTCATGTCATTCAGAGGATACATCACTTTTTCTTATTATACATGTTTTACATTGTATTCTACCTCAGTATGAGTTTCTAAACCTCCTAGGTTGAGGGGAGGAGCCCTGCTGAGTCTTATGAATTAATAAAAGTACTATTGTTTCTTCTTCGACCCGTTTTGGATCTATCTCTAAGATGTATATCCGAGCTTCATCATGATGAACAAGATGATCTAACAAATTAGCTCTATTCATCACATTAAGATGAACGTGCCTGATAAACACCCGTGTCTACTTAGGTTCGTATGAGTACCTGGAAGAAAAGCACAAGCCGACAGCTATGTTTATACATCTCTCAGACGGTTAATCCACAATTTCGTTGGGGACTTCTTGAGACACCAATTCAGCTGATCTACAGGGAGATTAAGGTCTCCGTGGTATAGGCTATTTCAAAGAACCAACGTTCTCTAATCCGAAAGATTCGACCTTGTCTGTGGCGCTTTGAGTAGGATCGCCAAGAGAATAGCCTGCTAGCGCTTCACCCTCCATTGGAATGAATGACAAGGGCCCTGGCATTCAATATGTAGCAGAGGAGATCAATGACCACGGGCAATAGCTTTGATCACTTACAGCCTGCCATAGAAGAATATCATTCATAAGCAAAGAAGATGATAGTACCGGAGTTAATTCAGAAAGACAAAGCAACTCCGACTCTCGACTCAATTTCCATCATATAATTCCTATTATTTCATCCAAGCATTTATGACATATAATCATTCAAGGTTTACATAATATTCCAACTCCTTCTGATTCCGCCTGACTAAGACCTACAAGACAATCATAGCTTGCTTCAAGCCACAATCCTCGTGGGATCGACCCTAACTCGCTTAGGTATTACTTGGACTATCTAGGACACTTGCGGGTACTGCTGCTGTACGAAAGTGTGGGGTTTGCATACACACACACCAGTGCCGTTTGAAATGATTTATCGTGAGTGATTTTACTGAAGCTTATTCCTAGATTTGGTTGGGGCTAATGATGCTTATAGTGTTTTGGGGGCATGGGCTAGATCTTAGCTCTTATGATGTGGACTTGTGCACTTTAGAAGTCTACTATGTCAAGGTGTCTCTACTTTTGACGCTGAGGTGTTTGTTTTAGGTTTTCATGAGAATATTTATGGAATTCACCTTGAAATTCATTTCTCTGAATAAAATAACAAAAGAAAATACATTGTCTTTTTAGTTGATGGATACTAAATTACTAATGATTCTATTATAGTTGCAATGTATGTATATAAAAAGGTTTACTTGGATGAGAGTTCTCAAGAAGTGGATAGCCTTAATTCTAGAATTCAGAAACTTAAAGTTCAATTAGTTAAAGAGGATGAGGAGTGTAAAAGGTACTATATTTTTCCTGCATGTACATGTTGATTTTTAATTAATAGCCCCTTACATTGATAATTCGTTGCCAACAATGTTCCTTTTCCTGATATTTTTCTTTTGTTCAATGAAAAATTTAGAATCAATTCGAGAATAAAAAAGTTGATTGGAGTGCACAAAATAAGTTAAATAAGCACTATTATGAGAAAATTGTCTCTTTTATATAAGGTTAAAAAAAATTTCACAATATCTTGGTCTAATTTTTTTTTTGTAGTGATCTGATCTTGTGAATTGTGAGTGTTCTTCTATAGATTCTTTAAACTTTTTACATCATACATTGCCTCACTTTTTTATTTTTGTTTTTTCCTCCCACTTTTGCATTTCTCTTTAATTTTATTTTTTATTTTTACCAAGTTCTCTCTGTCATAAACTTTTATTACTATTAGCAGCATTTGGATTCTCAAAGCAGTTTTTGGTTCACTATGAGTTTTGGTAAGAAGTGGGACGTGGCCATTTTGGATACACATGCTCTGCCAAGGGTAAAAAAAGAACATTCAAGCGCCATGAGGTCAAGACTCAAAGCGTGTCGAAAAAAAAATATTTTTTATTAAGACACGGTTGGACATAACAAACATACGCGTAAGACGAGTGTCGCATCTAAAATGTGTCTGACATGCAAATACAATAATTCAGTAAATATTTGTACTTCGTAGTACATGATCAATTTATAGAAATAATTAACCTTCTATTTTTAAATAATGGCCTCCTCACAAAAGAACAAAACTCCCAAGATAATGTGGATATGTATCCTTTCAATTTTTTATTTGACTTGAAAAGGTGAAGTGTGACCTTTTATCATACAATGTCGATAGGTAGACATTGAAATTTGTGAATAATGTGAACAATGTGTTACATTTAGAGTCCAAATAACACCTTTACTTAGCTATTCTAAACCCTAGTTTCACCACAACCATTCCACCCTTGCGGCCCCTGCGATGATGCTCATCGCCGCCTCTCCTGTGATGCCACTCATCACGCACTATCACAGACATGAAGTTTCTCAGTGTCGCATTCGTCCATCGTCACCGTAACGAAGTCATATTCTACTTTTCCGTTTCGCCGTTGCCTCGACAAATCTTTAACCAGCATCCTCCCCAATTCCTCGTCCCTTCCCAGTGTGGTCGCTGCCGTAGCCCTCAACCAGCGCCGATTGTTGGTGTGATATTTATAACCCACACTACTTACCGACAAGTGCACTGGGTCGTACCAAGTAATACTTTACGTGAGTAAGGGTCGATCCCACGAGGATTGATGGATTAAGCAACAATAGTGTTTGATAGGCTTAGTTAGACAAACAGAAAATAGTGTTGGAAGTTCAAAAGCATTAACGGTAAATTTAGAATATTAAAGATATGCAGATAAATAAGTTGGGAATAAAATATTGAGAAGGCAGTTAAGACTTCAGAGTTATCTATTTTTCTGAATTTACTTTTCTTACTAACTATTTTAATTATGTAGGATTTAATTTATGGCAAACTTTATGTGACTAGACCCTAATTCCTTAGACCTTTCTAGTCTCCTCTAAAATTCATTAACTGCCAATTCCTTGGTCAATTAATTCCAATTAGAAGCTACATGATCAAATTCCAGTTTATATGCCACAAAAACTCTAATTACCCAAAAATAAAAGGATTATATGTCACGTATCCCGTTAAATCCAGATAATTAAAATTTAGAAGAATATGTTTTCAAGCTGTTGTTCAAGTAAAGAGCTTTTCCAAGTTTTACAAGAACTCAAATAGAAAGAGGGTCATACTTCCGTTCTACCCAAATTCATAAAATAAAGAACGAAAACAATTCTTAAATTATAAATCCATGCATAAATTAAAATAGAAAAAGCAAGAAAATCAATCCATACAAATAGATAGAGCTCCTAACCTTAACAATGGAGGATTAGTTGCTCATGGAATATGGAATGTAAATTTGTATAGAATTCCCTAATGTAATCTCCTAATAGAAGAGAAGTCTCCCCTTTTTATATCTAATCCTAATTAATTTTTAAATCTAATATTTAAAATTAGGATAATATATTTTCCTATTTTAAAATCAAATTTGAATTTAAATCAGAATTAACTAACTACTCCGCGTCTTATAACGTGGGGACCACTTGGCTTTACTGGATCCGCGCCTAACTTGGGTGCTAAAATGGGGCCCAGAAATCACCCCAGCGGTTTTTGCGTTTTCTGCGTGTGGCGCATGTCACGCGTACGCGTCAGTCACGCGTACGCGTCGATGGTCTTCTTCACAAGTCACGCGGTCGCGTCGATCACGCGCACACGTCGCTGAGCAAATCTTCAATTCACGCATACTCGTCGGTCACGCGCACGCGTCGCCATGGATACCTCCAATTCACGCACACGCGTCAGGCACGCGTGTGTGTCACTCCTCGCAGCCATCTCCTTTTATTCCTGTGTTGTAGAAACTCCATCAAATCCAGCCGAATGCTACCTAAAATAAATAAAATTGCACAAAACTCAAAATAGCATCCATAGTGGCTAAAATATAATTAATTCTTAATTAAACTCAACAAATTAGATGCAAATTCACTAGAAAAAGATAGAAAAGATGCTCACGCATCACAACACCAAACTTAAACTGTTGCTTGTCCTCAAGCAACCAAAACTAATATAGGCTTGGGATGTGAATTTGCATGAGAATGAGAGTTCGATTAAGCTCATGTCTCTTTTTATATTGGGGTTTATAACTGTAATTCTGAATAGGTTTGGAATCTCACTCTCCTTTGAATCAAGAATGTTATTGTCATTCGGAACTAGAATCCAGATAATATTATGAATTCTCTGATCTTTATATTTTAGTTTAATCCTTGAACACAGCAAAATTTATTTTAATTTATTTTTCTTTGGTGCTTTACACCTTGAGCCTAGCCATAACTTTAAATGTTTTGTCTCAAGCTTTACTTCACACAGAAACACCACAAGCACTTAACTGGGGAACTCTCTTTGAGTTCTGATTTTTCTTTCAGTTACTCCCAGACAGTGGTGCTCAAAGCCTTTGGCATACTCTGTTAAATGCACTTGATCTCGACTCTAAGTGTTCTGTCTCAAGGATTACTTGACACAATCACACCACAAGCATATAACTAGGGAAATAACTCTTTGAGCTTTTAATCATGTCTGACCTCCCTAGTCATTGATGCTTAAAGCCTTGGACCTTGCTAAAATTTATTAATTATTATTTATTTTTTTTTGGCTGTTTCTTTTGCTTCAAGGATTAAATTTTTGTTTATTTCAGAGAAGTCATAATAATTCTCTAAATTCATGTTCCTTATACATCAACATCCCTTGATTCAAATTCAAATATGCACTGTTCATATCATGCATTCAGAAATCACAGAAAATACCACCACCTTTAAGTAAATCAGACTATTCTTAAAATTAAACTCAATTTCTCATGCAATACATCACTTCTTTTTCTTTTCTTTTTAGATTCAAGTTCAGTGAGTGGTACATGAAACATCTTTTCAGTATTAAAGCATTTAAGGGAAAACTAAACTAGACCTATGATTCTCACTAATAAAAGATCATGCAACAGACAAAGTAAAATAGCAAAAAACTGGAACATATCATAGAAAAAGAGGGGAGGAATAAAAAATAAAAGAAACTCAACCACCTTAGTTATCCTAGTGGTTGCTTTATTCTTTAGCCTGTGCTCCTTAATGAAGATGATTCGCCTCCCTTTTGTGCCAGAAAACCAATAAGCGCAGCGTCCAACAACACCAAACTTAAAGGTTTGCTTGTCCTCAAGCAAAGAAGAACTGAAAATAGAAGAGACGAATAGTATGAGAAGAGGAAAATAAAAGGATAAAAGAATAAGAGAGAATTATGATTGGGAGAGAGAGAGAAAGAAAACTGGGTGGCGCAAGCGACGCGTACGCTTACGACACGCGTACGCGTGGGTTGCACATTCTTCATAATGACGCGTTAGCGTCAGGCACGTGTCCACGTGCCCTGGATTTTGTGCGATTTGCTTGAAGCCAGCCACGCGCCCGTGCGACTCTCTGTTCACATGGCTTGGGAGCCAATTATTTATACGATGCGTTCGCGCCGTGCACGCGCTCGCGTGGATGGCCATATGTGCAACTGACGCAAAGGCGTCAGTCACGCGTCCGCGTGCCTAAATTTGTGCTTTTAGCACACTTCCTGCCCCAAGCTAGCGCAACTCTCTGCCCAAACATTCCTTTACGTCGATTTTTCTGGTCACGCGTTCGCGTCAATGACGCGTACACGTGGATGGCGATAATTGCAAAATGACGCGCATGCATGGGGTACGCGTACGCGTGGTCATGTTTGTGCACCAAGCATGAGTCCAACGCTGTTCCTGCACAACTCTCTATCAATTATTGTTTTTCATGCACACATGATTGACGCATTCGCGTCAGTGACGCTTGCGCGTCGTGTGCTCTTTCTCTTTTTTTTTTTTAAATTATCCGGTTCCTGTTCTAACATAACTGCATGATCTGAAAATTAGTAAGAACTTAATAAAAATCAAATAAGAAAATTACTACTATGAAAAACAACTAAGTCTGAAAAGAAATGATCATACCACGGTGGGTTGTCTCCGACCAAGCACTTTTAGTTAAAGTCCTTAAGTTGGACATATGGTGAGCTCCTTGTCATGGTGGCTTGTGCTTGTACTGATCCAGGAATCTCCATCAATGTTTGTAATTTCAATGGCTACCGGGATCCCAAACTAGGCGCATAATGCCTTTGAACAAGTTGAAGCAAGTGACAAAGTCCCAAGAGTGTTGATTGTGGGAATGAATTCCAGGGTCCCAAACCTTGCTTTTACACCCGTCTTCTTGTGTATCACCATTGTTTCCACTGGGTGGCAAGTAATCTGAATTTTCACAGAGACATCCAAGCAACCTTCTAGACCCGTTCAAGTGAGCTCTACACCAATCCTTGCACTTCAATTTGGAGCATGCAACCATTTTGAACCTTGCTTGACAACTCTTGTCACTAACCATCTTCCTCTTACTCTTTATGCCACAAAGAGCTCTAAGTTGACCATCTGTCTCTAGTAGCCCATATTCAAGTGGGAAAGCAAAGGTTAAGGATAGGAATTTTACCCACTTAAATGTTGTATTGGATGGTGATGGCTTTGGAAGAGGTCTTGCAAGCTCCACCCTCTTGTGTTCTTCTGTGAATTCTTCTACTTCTTTGCAAGCTTCCTCAATTTCAACCTCTTCCTCTTGGTAGCTGTCTTCTAATTCAATCTCTTCTTCATTGCTTACCAAAGGCATGTGAGGTTGTGCATCTTCCTCCTTTGTGGGTGCATCTTCCTCCTTTGTTTTTGCATCTTCCTTTTCTTCCATGTGTGAGGATGGAAAGTTCTCTAATTCACTGGAGTATAAACTCCTTTGATTGGTTTCCTCACTTTCTTCCATAGGATCTTGCATTGTACCTCTTGGGAAGGAATTTGCTTGTTTCTCTGTCAGGTGCTTGGTAAATAACTCCACATGTTTCTCTATATTTTTTACACTCATTTTTATATCATGTATGAAACTTTGAGAAGTGTTCTTTAATTCTTTCAAGGCAAGCTCAAGAGCTGATGGTTTTGGATATGAATAAGTAGATGATGGTTCTTGATATGAATAAAAAGATGATGGTCCTTGATATGAATAGAGAAATGGTGATTCTTGATATGAAAAATTGGAGGATGATTCATGATAACACCAAACAGAATTAAACGCACCATGTGGTAAACAGGAAAGCAAAGAAGAAAGAACAGAATTCTAAAAATTAAAATAAGAAAAATTAAAATAAAATTAACTAGGAAACACCAAACTTAAATTCAGAAATTAAGAAAAATATTAATGCTATTTATTTATTTAAAAATAAAATTTTTTTTGAAGGTTAAAAATAGAAATAAAATAAAACTAATAAAATATTAAAAGAAAAAAAATAACGAAAAGAAACAGAATGAAAATAAAAGAAAATAAAAAGAAAAAGGAAAATAAAAAAATGGACGCAGGTTTTAAAAATAAAATTCAAACGTTAAATGAAGTAAAAAAAATTAAAACGGGGGACATGGGTGCTAACGAAAGACAAGGGGGTGCTAACGAAAGACAAGGAAAATTTTTTTTTTCGAAAAATAGTAAAACAATTTTTAATTAAAATTAAAATTAAAACGCCTAATCTAAACAATCAAACAACTAATAGTTGTTAATCACAGTCAATCCCCGGCAACGGCGTCCAAAACTTGGTGCGATATTTTACGACTACACTAACTAACCGGCAAGTGCACTAGGTCGTACCAAGTAATACCTTACGTGAGTAAGGGTCGATCCCACGAGGATTGATGGATTAAGCAACAATAGTGTTTGATAGGCTTAGTTAGACAAACAGAAAAGAGTGTTTGAGCAATAAAAAATATTGAAGAAAGGCAAGTAAAAATGTTGGGAATAAAATATTGAGAAAACAGTTAAGGCATTAGAGTTATCTATTTTTTCGGATTTACTTTTCTTACTAACTATTTTAATTATGTAGGATTTAATTTATGGCAAACTTTATGTGACTAGACCCTAATTCCTTAGACCTTTCTAGTCTCCTCTAAAATTCATTAACTGCCAATTCCTTGGTCAATTAATTCCAATTAGAGGGTGATGATCAAATTCTAGTTTATATGCCAAAAGAATTCTAATTATTCAAAAATAAAGGGATTATATGTCACGTATCCCGTTAAATACAAACAATTAGAAATTCAGTATAATTTGTTTTCAAGCTGTTGTTCAAGTAAAGAGCTTTTCCAAGTTTTACAAGAACTCAAATAGAAAGAGGGTCATACTTCCGTTCCACCCAAATTCATAAAATAAAGAACGAAAACAATTCTTAAATTATAAATCCATGCATAAATTAAAATAGAAAAATCAAGAAAATCAATCCATACAAATAGATAGAGCTCCTAACCTTAACAATGGAGGATTAGTTGCTTATGGAATGTGGAATGTAAATTTGTATAGAATTCCCTAATGGAATCCCCCCTAATGTAATCTCCTAATAGAAGAGAAGTCTCCCCTTTTTATATCTAATCCTAATTAATTTTTAAATCTAATATTTAAAATTAGGATAATATCTTTTTCTATTTTAAAATCAAATTTGAATTTAAATCAGAATTAACTAACTACTCCGCGTCTTATAACGTGGGGACCACTTGGCTTTACTGGATCCGCGCCTAACTTGGGTGCTAAAATGGGGCCCAGAAATCACCCCCAGCAGTTTTTGCATTTTCTGCATGTGGCGCATGTCATGCGTATGCGTCAGTCACGCGTACGCGTCGATGGTCTTCTTCGCGAGTCACGCGGTCGCGTCGATCACGCGCACGCGTCGCTGAGCAAATCTTCAATTTACGCGTACGCATCGGTCATGCACACGGGTCGCCATGGATACCTCCAATTCACGCGCACGCGTCAGGCACGCATGCGCGTCGCTCCTCGCAGCCATCTCCTTTTATTATTGTGTTGCAGAAACTCCATCAAATCCAGCCGAATGCTACCTAAAATAAATAAATTTGCACAAAACTCAAAATAGCATCCATAGTGGCTAAAATATAATTAATTCTTAATTAAACTCAACAAATTAGATGTAAATTCACTAGGAAAATATAGAAAAGATGCTCACGCATCAGTTATCAAGCTTTAAATGGGTTGAGAAATATGCTTATTTAAGGATCAATTTTATAAGCTGATGATCAAATATGTAGATTTTGTTAGATTTCTTTTGGTTTCATAATAAAAGGAAGAAAAAAGACGTGAGAATTTGAGTTGGGATTCTTCTTTTATACCGAAACTTTATTTTTATTACTGATGTACAATTTTGTATTGTAACCAATATTTTGGAGAACATATCTCTTTTTTGTGATAAATAATCTAATTTGGAGATCACTGTTATGCAAAAAGAAAAAGTGTATAAAGACATTTACTATAGCATAAACTGTTAGAAAATTGTTTCTACTTTGTTAGTTTGACTTATACTTTAAAGTTCAAGTCATGTATTCATATTTATTTAGCTATCCTTTTTGTATCAAAAAATGGGATATATGTATGTGTTCTTTAATCTTATTAAAGAGTTAGGGACAACTGCATTAAAAATTTGTTGAGAAGGTGAAAACTTTGACTATTTTGAAAAGAAGTTTTTTGCATTTCTATATGATTTTTCTCACGATATGTAGAATTTGTTGCTTCCAAAGGCTATCAAATTTTGATTCTTCATGTATTACTTATTTCTATTCATTTGAAGTTTACTAATCATATTTTGGATTTAGTTACTGTTCTGAATAATTGGTGTTTAATTAATTTTCTACATCTTATTTGATCCTTACTTTTGTTTGACGTGTGATCCATGATGGAGTTGTTGAATATTTTAAGGGTGTGGTTTAGTGGCAGCAACCGAAAGAAGCCATTGGACAAGGTGCAAAAACTTGTGCGGAAACCTTCTATTAATCGTTATAGTGACAATGATGGTCTTCCTTAACTTCAAGCAACATTAACGAAAAAGGTAAGCAAAAATGTTCTAGACTCTATCTTCTTTTTACAACATATAAATGTATTAACTGATTGTAACTTGTTTTTGGAATGAAACTTGGTTTTCAATAAGGGTCAAGTGCGCATTAAGTTACAAAGCTTTTTAGTAGTTGAAGTTCCTGAGAATTGGTGATCCTTTTTCTACTAACTCCTATGCTTTCGATTGTAGTTGTGAGATGTAAACAATTTGCACAAGTCCTAGGTAATGGTTATTACAGGTGCCAATCAGATGATCAATCCTCATAAGATATAAATATGTTTTATAATTTTATAATTTTTTCATGACATAAAAATATAACACACGGTTAGTGAAAATAATGGACTTTATAAACATTTCAGTTTCCATTTCATACCTTTATGTTTATATGTATAATGTATTTTTCCTTCTTGGCTTTTCTGGGTTTGAACTTGGAAAGGAGCATAGTTGGGGAGAGATTTTCGGTGGTAATGAATTGGTGGTCAAATCCAGCGCCAATGAGGTAATTTATGTTAAGAAAGGCAACGACTTCCCATGGTTTCTTCTCATGACACTACTAGAAAATGGATTAATACAGACAGATTTAGTCTTTATTACAGATGGATTTTTGGTTACCGACAAAATTACCGACGGATTTTGTCCCTCTGTAAAAGCCTCGTCAGAAATTATTTATCGACGGATTTTTTCTGTCAGAAAATTGCCGACAGATTTTTACCAGTTACCGACGGATTTTTCCTCTGTAAATTTTCCATCCATTTCCCGAAGGCGACGAACTTTTCGACGGATTTTCAGACGGATTTTCCATCTGTAATTACAGACGAATTTTCCGACAGATTTTCTGTCTGTAATTACAGACAAATTTTTCGACAGATTTTCTATCCGTAATTACAGACAGAAATAAATTTTTTGACAGATTTTTCATCTGTAATTTGAACCTTGAAAAATCATTCCACACTCTGAATACCGACAGAAAATCCGTCTGTAAATCTGTCAGTAAGGTAAAATAAAATTTTTTTAAAATTTTTCCATTTCAAAATAAATACTTTAGATTTGTTTTCTAAATTTACTCTATCAAACACACTGTAAATTGAAAAAAAGAAAGCCAAAAATCACATAGATAAACATAATATTCATAGATGAACATAATATTCATTACACGATACCTATAAAATTGGATATTATTTTTCAACACCATTATTCAATATCTCGGTGTCTCAATAAAAAGATACTCCCAAAAAATAAGATGACCATCCTAATTTTGCCATCTAAACCTCATCATAGCAGCAGGACCACTGATGAGCGGATATTTTATACGCTTTTTGGGGTTAATTTTATATAGTTTTTAGTATGTTTTAGTTAGTTTTTAGTTTATTTTCATTAGTTTTTAGGAAAAATTCATATTTCTGGACTTTACTATGAGTTGTGTGTTTTTCTGTAATTTTAGGTATTTTTCTGGCTGAAATTGAGGGAGCTGAGCAAAAATCTGATTCAGGCTGAAAAAGGACTGCCGATGCTGTTGGATTCTGACCTCCCTGCACTCAAAGTAGATTTTATGGAGCTACAGAACTCGAAATGGCGCGATTCCAATTGCTTTGGAAAGTAGACATCCAGGGCTTTCCAGCAATATATAATTGTCCATACTTGGCTCAAGGATAGACGACGTAAACTGGCATTCAACGCCAGTTTTCTGCCCAATTCTGGCGTCCAGCGCCAGAAAAGGATTAAAAGTTGCAGTTCAACGCCAGAAATGGATCCAAACCTGGCATTGAACGCCCAAAATGGCCTTATGCACATGAATTGCTTAAGTCTCAGCCCCAGCACACACCAAGTGGGCCCCAGAAGTGGATCTCTGCACCATCTATCATAGTTTACTCATTTTCTGTAAACCTAGGCTACTAGTTTAGTATTTAAACAACTTTTAGAGACTTATTCTGTATCTCATGACGTTTCAGATCTAAACTTTGTACTCTCTGATGGCATGAGTCTCTAAACTCCATTGTTGGGGGTGAGGAGCTCTGCTGTGTCTCAATGAATTAATGCAAGTATTTCTGTTTTCTATTCAAATATGCGTGTTCCTATCTAAGATATCCATTCGCGCCTAACTATGGAGAAGGCGATGATCAGTGACACTCATCACCTTCCTCAATCCATGAACGTGTGTCTGACAATCACCTCCGTTCTATATAAGATTGAATGAATATCTCTTAGATTCCTCAATCAGAATCTCCGTGGTAGAAGCTAGATTGATGGCGGCATTCATGAGAATCCGGAAAGTCTAAATCTTGTCTGTGGTATTCCGAGTAGGATTCTGGATTGGATGGTTGTGACAAACTTCAAACTCGCGAGTACTGGGCGTAGTGACAGACGCAAAAGGATAGTAGATCCTATTCCGGTATGACTGAGAACCTGCAGATGATTAGCCGTGCGGTGACAGCGCACTTGGACCCTTTTCACTGGAAGGATGGATGGTAGCCATTGACAACGGTGATCCACCTACACATAGCTTGCCATACGAGGACATGCATGCGTGATTCAGAAGACAGAGGAAAGCAGAGATTCAGAAGACAAAGTATCTCCAAAACTCCAACATACTCTCCATTACTGCATAACAAGTAACCTTTAATCCATGCTCTCTTGTTTATTCGCTATTCAACTGATAAACATAATTGACTTCCGAACTAAGATTTACAAGATAACCATAGATTGCTTCAAACCAACAATCTCCGTGGGATTTGACCCTTACTCACGTAAGGTATTACTTGGACGACCCAGTGCACTTGCTGGTTAGTGGTACGAGTTGTGAAAAGTGTGATTCACAATTTGTGCACCAAGTTTTTGGCGCCGTTGCCGGGGATTGTTTGAGCTAGAACAACTGATGGCGAGTCTTGTTGCTTAGATTAGGAAATTTTTGTCTTGTGGGTCAGAGTCTTTTATTTTCCTTTTCAAAAATTTTTTCAAAAATTATTTTTCTATTAAATCTTGTGCCAAACTCTAAGTTTGGTGTTTTCTTACTGATTTTCCTTTGTTTTTCAAAAATTTTATTTTGGTTTTCTAAAAATTCTAAGTTTGGTGTTCTTCTTGGTGTTCTAGTGTTCGTTAGTTTTCCTTGTGTTTTGATCTTAAAACTTTTAAGTTTGGTGTAGCTTGGTGTTTTTCCTCCAAAATTTTCGAAATCTATTTCTAAAATTCAGATTTTTATTTCAAAATTTAAAACCTTTTTCAAAAATCATCATATCCTTTTCAAAACTTCCTAACCACTTTCTCTCTCCTCAGTTTTTTTGAAAATCTTCACCCATTTTTATTTATTTTATTTTGATCTATTTTTGAATAAATAAATAAACAAAAAAAAATATTTTTTCTATTTTACATCATCTCCCTTTCTCCATCATGGACCTAAGTGGAAATGAACAGTTCAGGAGGACTCTGGGGTCATATTCTAGGCCCTCTACTGCTTCATATGGGAGTAGTATCTGCATACCCTCCATTGGAGTCAGTAGCTTTGAGTTGAATCCTCAGCTCATTATCATGGTGCAGCAAAGTTGCCAGTATTCCGGTCTTCCACAGGAAGAACCTACAGAGTTTCTGGCATAGTTTTTACAAATTGCTGACACAGTACATGATAAGGAAGTAGATCAAGATGTCTATAGATTATTACTGTTTCCATTTGCTGTAAAAGATCAAGCTAAGAGGTGGTTAAATAACCAACATAAGGCCAGCATAAGGACATGGAAACAGCTGACAGAAAAATTCCTAAATCAATATTTTCCTCCAAAGCGGATGACACAGCTAAGGCTGGACATCCAAGGCTTTAAACAAGGAGATAATGAATCTCTTTATGATGCCTGGGAGAGATATAGAGAGATGCTACGAAAATGCCCCTCTGAAATGTTTTCAGAGTGGGTTCAGTTGGACATCTTCTATTATGGGCTTGCAGAAGGAGCTCAGATGTCTCTAGATTACTCAGCTGGTGGATCTATCCACATGAGAAAGACAATTGAAGAGGCTCAAGAGCTCATTGATACAGTTGCCAGGAATCAGCATCTGTACCTAAGCAGTGACCCTTCCATGAAAGAAGAGGTTAAAACAGTAACTGCTGAACTCAGCCCTGTAAAACAAGCTACTGAATTCAATCAGCAATTGGACTTTCTAACAAAGCAGTTAGCCAAATTCAAGGATAAACTACAAGAGACAAGGATGGCTAATATACATATGGAAGAACAGTTTAAGCAAACAAAGTAGCAGCTGTCAAGGCAAATAACAGAAGAATGCCAAGCAGTTCAATTAAGAAGTGGGAAAACATTAAATACCCCACCTCAAAGCAGCAAAAAGCTAAGAAATGAGCAAACCACCCAAAATTCACCTGAGGACAGTAAGAGCCCAGGAAAAAGTAATTCTGGAACTAAAACGCCAGAAATTTGGTAGAAGGCTGGCGCTGAACGCCCAGACCATGCTCAAGACTGGTGTTCAACACCAGAAACAAGGCAGGACTGGCGTTCAACGTCAGAAATGGGCAAGAATCTGGCCTTGAACGCCCAAAATGGGCAGGATCTGGCGTTGAACGCCCAAAATGGGCACAGTTCTGGCGTTCAGACGCCAGAAACAGACAAGGAGTTGGTGTCTAATGTCACTCCAGCTTCTAACTCTGGCACTCAATTGCCAGTGAGGGATCAGACACACACAT
>NW_026264987.1:275931-288327 GCF_000817695.3 Arachis duranensis | reverse complement strand
AACCCGAGCTCAAACCATTACCACCATCCTTGAAATATGCATTTTTGGGAGAAGGTGACACTTTTCCAGTGATCATAAGCTCTGCTTTAAATTCACAGGAAGAGGAAGCACTTATTCAAGTGCTAAGGACACACAAGACAGCTCTTGGGTGGTCCATAGGTGATCTTAAGGGCATAAGCCCAGCTAGATGCATGCACAAAATCTTGTTGGAGGATAATGCTAAACCAGTGGTCCAACCACAAAGGCGGCTAAATCCAGCCATGAAAGAAGTGGTGCAGAAAGAGGTCACCAAACTACTAGAGGCTGGGATTATTTATCCTATTTCTGATAGCCCCTGGGTGAGCCCTGTCCAAGTCGTCCCAAAAAAGGGAGGCATGACAGTGATTCATAATGAAAAAAATGAACTGGTTCCTACAAGAACAGTTACAGGGTGGCGCATGTGTATTGACTACAGAAGGCTCAATACAGCCACCAGAAAGGATCATTTTCCTTTACCATTCATAGACCAGATGCTAGAAAGACTAGCAGGTCATGAGTATTACTGCTTTTTGGATGGCTACTCAGGCTATAACCAGATTGCAGTAGATCCCCAGGATCAAGAGAAAACAGCATTCACATGTCCATCTGGAGTGTTTGCTTATAGAAGGATGCCATTTGGGCTGTATAATGCACCTGCAACCTTCCAGAGATGCATGCTCTCTATTTTCTCTGATATGGTGGAAAAATTTCTAGAAGTCTTCATGGATGACTTCTCAGTATACGGAGACTCATTCAGCTCCTGTCTTGATCACCTGAAACTTGTTCTGAAAAGATGCCAAGAGACCAACCTAGTTTTAAACTGGAAAAAATGTCACTTCATGGTGACTGAAGGGATTGTCCTTGGGCATAAAATCTCAAACAAGGGAATAGAGGTGGATCAAGCAAAAATAGAGGTAATTGAAAAATTACCACCACCTGCCAATGTAAAGGCAATCAGAAGCTTTCTGGGGCATGCAGGATTCTATAGGAGGTTTATAAAGGATTTTTCAAAAATCGCAAAACCTCTAAGCAATCTGCTAGCTGCTGACACGCCATTTGTGTTTGACACAGAATGCCTGCAGGCGTTTGAAACGCTGAAAGCTAAGCTGGTCACAGCACCAGTCATTTCTGCACCAGACTGGACATTACCATTTGAGCTAATGTGTGATGCCAGTGATCACGCCATTGGTGCAGTACTGGGACAGAGGCATAACAAGCTTCTGCATGTCATTTATTATGCTAGTCGCATTTTAAATGATGCCCAGAAAAATTACACAACCACAGAAAAAGAATTACTTGTAGTGGTTTACGCCATTGACAAGTTTAGATCATACTTAGTAGGATCAAAAGTGATTGTGTATACTGAACATGCTGCTCTTAAATATCTACTCACAAAGCAGGATTCAAAACCCAGGCTCATCAGATGGGTGTTGCTTCTGCAAGAGTTTGATATAGAAATAAGAGACAGAAAAGGGATAGAGAACCAAGTGGCTGATCATCTGTCCTGGATAGAGCCAGTAGAAGGGACGTCACTCCCCTCTCTTGAGATCTCTGAGACTTTTCCGGATGAGCATTTATTTGCCATTCAGGAAGCACCATGGTTTGCCGATTTTGCAAACTATAAAGCTGCAAGGTTCATACCCAAGAAGTACAACAGGATACAAAAGAAGAAATTAATTACTGATGCAAAGTACTACTTATGGGATGAACCCTATCTCTTTAAGAGATGTGCAGACAGAATAATCCGTAGGTGTGTGCCTAGAGAAGAAGCACAGAGAATCTTATGGCATTGCCACGGATCTCAATATGGAGGCCATTTCGGAGGTGAGCGAACAGCCACCAAGGTCCTCCAATGTGGCTTCTATTGGCCCACACTCTATAGAGATTCCCGAGAGTTTGTACGTAATTGTGACAGTTGCCAAAGAGCTGGTAATTTGCCTCATGGTTACGCCATGCCTCAACAAGGAATCTTGGAAATTGAGTTGTTTGATGTATGGGGAATTGACTTCATGGGACCTTTCCCACCATCATACTCAAACACTTATATTCTGGTGGCAGTTGACTATGTATCAAAATGGGTTGAGGCCATTGCCACACCCACCAATGATACTAAAACAGTGCTGAAGTTCCTCCAGAAACATATCTTTAGCAGGTTTGGCATCCCTAGAGTACTAATTAGTGATGGGGGCACTCACTTCTGCAATAAACAGCTTTACTCTGCCATGGTTCGGTATGGAATTCGCCACAAGGTGGCTACTCCATACCATCCACAAACCAATGGGCAAGCTGAAGTCTCTAACAGAGAATTAAAGAGAATCCTGGAATGGACAGTAAATACCCATAGAAAGGATTGGGCACGGAACTTGGATGATGCTCTGTGGGCTTACAGAACAGCATTCAAGACCCCTATAGGGACATCTCCATACCAACTTGTGTATGGTAAGGCATGTCACCTGCTCGTGGAACTGGAACATAAGGCCTACTGGGCAACCAGATTCCTAAACTTCGATGCCAAATTAGCAGGAGAAAAAAGATTGCTCCAGCTAAATGAGCTAGAGGAATTCAGATCCACAGCTTTCGAAAATGCCAAGCTTTATAAAGAGAAATCGAAAAAGTGGCATGACAGAAAGCTGTCATCTAGAATCTTTGAACCAGGACAGAAGGTTCTGCTGTTTAACTCTAGACTCAGGCTATTCCCCGGAAAATTGAAATCCTGGTGGAGGGGACCATACGTGATTACAAGTGTATCACCATATGGTTATGTGGAGCTTCAAGATATTGATTCTAATAAGAGGTTCATTGTCAATGGACAGAGAATCAAGCACTATCTTGAAGGCAACGTTGAGCAAGAGTGCTCAAGGCTGAAGCTAGACTAAAGGCTCAGCAAGGTCCAGCTAAAGACAATAAAGAAGCGCTTGCTGGGAGGCAACGCAGCCATGGGGCATCAATCCTCTAAGCATTTTTCCCTATTTTTATTTTTATTTACTTATATAAAGTTCACTGACACTAAGGTGAAGAATCATTTGTATAAGTCCACAGAGTTACAGAAGGATTCGGCACACAAAACAGAGAAGAAGAGCTCACTGGCAAGAAAACGCCAGTAAAAGTGTATTTTGGGCGTTCAATGCCCAAAATGGGCATCCACTGGGCGTTGAACGCTAGTAATGGTAGCAATCTGGGCGTTCAACGCCAGAAATGGGCACCCACTGGGTGTTGAACGCCAGTAATGGCAGCAACTAGGCGTTGAACGCCCAGGAGAGCAGCATTTGGGCGTTGAACGCCCAAAATAGGCAGTGTTTGGGCGTTCAAACGCCAAGATGGCAGGGAGGAGCCAAATTCGTTTTTCTACACATCTTTCCATTCTAATTTTAAATTTTATGTTTCAATGCATGATTTTTTTTACATAAACATGTTAAGAACCCTGATTTCTAAAATCCCCAATTTCTAAAAGTCCTACTTTAAAAATATCAAATATATCTTAATCCATAAGCACCAATCCTCTTTTCAAATTCAATCCAACTCTTTTCAAATCTTTTCTATAAACATATCTATCTTTTTTTCTTTTCAACTAATCAATATCTTTTTCAAATCTCTATATTATCTTTTTCAAAATCTAGCTTTATCTTTTTCAAAAATCTATCATATCTTTTCAATTTTAAACTATATCCTCTATCTTATCTTTTTTAAAAATCTTTCTATCCTATCTTTGCCAAATTTCGAAAACCCACCCCCATCCCTTTAAATATGGGTTCGGCCTCCCCTCCCCTTCCATCAACAAGTGCACCTAGCTCTCCTTACATCCCTCTCCTTTCTTTTCTTTTGCTTATCCGGAGATCCAGGAGCAAATTCGAATCAGGAACTGGGAAGTCCTAGCTAATCCTGAAACGAAAGTGGGGAGGAACATGGTCCAGGAATTCTATGCTAATATGTGGCAAACTGACAAGCAGAAACTATCTGGGACTGCTCTCTATGACTATCGGACCGTGGTCAGAGGAAAGACTGTTCATACCCACCCTGATAGGATCAGGGAGATCTTAAAGCTACCTCAGCTGAAAGATGATCCAGACTCCTTCAATAGGAGAATGATGAGAACAGACAAGGGCCTGGATAAGATTCTAGAGGACATATGTATCCCTGGAGCCAGGTGGACCACCAACACAAAGGGTGTCCCAAATCAACTCAAGAGAGAAGATCTCAAACCAGTCGCCAGAGGATGGCTGGACTTCATTGGGCATTCTCTGTTGCCCACTAGCAACCGTTCTGAAGTCACTGTTAAAAGAGCAGTGATGATCCATTGCATCATGATGGGAAAAGAAGTGGAAGTTCATCAGCTGATCTCAGCTGAACTCTACAAAATTGCTAACAAAAATTCTAAAGAGGCCAGGTTGGCTTATCCAAGCGTGATTTCTCTGCTCTGCAAGGACGCTGGAGTAAGGATGGGAATAACTGAGTATATCTCAGTTGAGAAACCAATCACCAAAGCATCAATGGAAAAACAACAGGCACAGGATGAACTATTTGAACAAGAAAATCTACACAATCAGTATTTCAAACATGAAAATAAAAATCCAGAAAACTGAAAATGATAAGTTCATAAATTAACCGAATCTGAGGATAGATTCTCGATATTCTGGAACAGGAAATTCTATGAGTGGTAGCAGATCCAGAAGTGCGAGAAGGAAAATGAAGGAGAAAGAAAGAAAGAAAAAAAGCAAAAGAAAAATAAAACAAAATAGCTATGCATGCGTAAGAGGATAGCAAAAACAATAAGAACTGGACCACAGAAACCATACCAAGACTAGAAGGACGGCAGCGTGCTGCAAAGTTCGAGGAGAGGTGGTGAATCGGATGAGATGCAGAAAAGCTCGATGGAAAATGGCAAATAGGAGGAGAGGTTGGCGTCAGTGTAGCAGTAAATAGGAAGAGTGATAAAGGTGTGAAAGAGATTAGGGTTACCTGCACAGCTGAGGCAAGATCGAAACGGAGCGATTTTTGCACATTAGGGTTCGATACAAAGTGACACGAGCAACACACGAAGAAGAGCCGGGAGGGGGTGTGACGGAGCTTCGGTGTGACGGAAGTTCAGTGCGACGGTGGTGCAAGGCGCAGAGGCGCCGCCGATGGAGCGTTTGGAAGAGAGGGGTGTGGAGGCGCGGATAGGTATCGTGTGAAATGAGGAGACAGGCTTAAAGCAAATCCCTTATTTCAATATTTCTGACGGAATTTTTTTAAATTATAGACAGAAAATCTATCTGTAATAATTTAATAAAACGCAGTGTTTTACCTATTTAATTATAGACGGATTTTCCGTCTGTAATCAATTTTTACGGAAAAAATTAATTTTTCCGACGGAATTATCGACGGATTTTCTTTTCTATCTGTAATTTATGTTAATTCATTTTTTTTTGTTTTCCAACAAAAAATCCCTCTGAAATTTCCTCTCTATTTCGTGGGATAAAATTTGTCGGAAATATCTGTCTGTAATAACTAATTTTCTAATAGTGCGAATTCGCATAATTTGTGTCTTTGAGGTGGGTAATTTCTAGTAATTTTGAATAATTTTAATTCTTTGTTGAATTCCGTCTCCATGAAGAGAGATTGTTTTTCGGTTTTCTGTTAGGTTCTCCATTTTCGGTATGTAATATTTTGTTAAGTTGTGTTTCTGATTTTTCACTAGAGTTTTTGTGTAGTTAAATCTAAGTTTTGTAATTTTTCGTTGATTTTAATAGTCATTTTTGTATAATGTACACTGAACCATTGAGTTAATAATATGCTCATACACACTTAATTTTGGTTACATTGTCCATGCTTCAAATTTTGTAGGCTTCATTTCGTGTTAAGGTCTAGTGATAAGATCTGCTCCAAGAGCGTCCCAGTGGGAAGGGGCGCCAATATACCAAGTAGTATGAATCTATTTATAAATTTATAAACAAATACATATATATTTTTATATTTCTAATGTCACAGAAAGTTATGTAGAGCACAATATTGGAAGTCATTTATAACATGTTCACGTTCATTAATTTGGATATGAACATTAAAATATTACAAACAACTCTTTTGATTGTCATTTACAGAAATAAATTATACAATACGAGCAACGAAAAATTGAATTGTGATAGATATTTTTTTCTATTGTGGTGGATTGATCTCTTCTTGTATTTCAAGTTTGGATGGTTCCTCAACTTAATTTTTTCCGCAATATAATTGTTTTTTATGTCATGAACAAACTTTGCAAGTAAGTTTCACAAATCATAATTGGATAGAGACACATTGGTGGACTTCTTCCTGAATCTTTGTTGTATGTATTGAAGCGCAGTGGTCCAGCAGCATTTGCTGCTGCAATGGTATCAGATTCTGACACTCCTGAGATAATATGGACTCATAAAATGAGGGCAGAAAATTTAATACGTCAGGCATTGCAAATTAAGGTCTGATGTGTATGGTTTTTTATAGAATACAAGTGTACTTCCCAAACTACCTTTCTGGTATTGTTCATGCGGTTCGATTTATCCCTGTTCACTGTATTTATCAGGTTTTGCAACACCTTGGTGATTTTCCACAGAAATTGTCACAGTATTGCCATGTTTTGTATGACTATGCCCCAATGCCTCCAGTTAAATACCCTGAACTTAGAGATGAAATGTGGTGTCATCATTATTACTAGAGGAATCTGTGTGATGAAATCCGCTTTCCAAATTGGCCTATTGTTGAGCAGCTTGCAAGATCCTTGAAATATCCTTGGATGATGTATCCAGTGATGATGTAAATAAAAAGCACTATTCGGAGGTATCAGATGAAACATCTAGCTAATCAAAGCAAATTGAAAATATCAACAAGGAAAAGTTAAAGCGACGATATCGAAAACTTGCTGTGAAATATCATCCTGTCAAAAACCCTGAAGGAAGGGAGAAGTTTCTTGCTATACAGAAGGCTTATGAACGCCTCCAGGCTCCAGGTAAACATAGTTTGCATGTTACAAGCTTATTTGGATTCATATATCAATAGAAGTTACTAGGATAGCGTGATATTCAGCACAACTATCCTCGTGTTGAAGTTAACTGCTTGTTATTTTGAAGTCTTCAAATGCCCATGGGGACATGTTTTGTTGTCTTAACTTCGTAATTTTTGATATGTAAGTATATCATGCAAACAAGTCCATGTACTTTCTTTAGTGTGAGAAATGAGAAATGGTGTGATAGCCCCTTGTCACCCAGATTGGGAGAGTTTTGTAGATGCATAAACTGTTTTGTTCTTTTCTCCTTTTGCAAGCCAGCTATAGACAGGCTGTTATATGCATGCACAGATTTGGGGTGGCAAAATCATGATGTATGTTAAAATTTCTTTTTGCTTCTTGGGGGAATTTATGTGATATAATATCATTTGCTTGCAACAGTAGGTTTTTATATCCTAATTCACTGAATATTTACCTTTTGCGAACTGTATCTTAGGCTACCATGTAAGGATTGCAAGGTCCTCAGCCTTGGAGATTGCTTCTTTTGCTGAAGGGGACAATGCATTTTATACAGAAGATATAGAGACATATTGGAGCTATTCAAATATGCTGGCTATCCCATGTTGTTAAGTGCTGTTACTGTGGACAAGGATGATAAGAATTTTCTTTCTTTCAGATGGAGCACCTCTCCTTGTTGCAGCATCAGAGCTTGTTTGCCTGGCGTAAAATTCCATTCTAGCTCATGCTGCTCGTTGACTTTTATTGTGGCCAGATGTGCATCTTCATTGAATGGAGAAGAGCTGGTGAGAGATGGAGGAGTGCAACTTCTTGCAACTCTTCTTTCCCGTTGCATGTATGTTGTTCAACCATCTACTCCTGGAAATGAACCACAAACATCATGCGAACATTTTCAGTTCTTAGTCAATTTGAGGCTGCCGGATCTGAAATACTCGAGTTTTCTGGGCTAGTTCCAGACATTGTGCACGGCACTGAGTTTGAGCTTCTACCAGGAGCTGTTGATGCTGCTCTACAGTCTATTGCCAATGTTTCTGTTTCATCTGAGTTGCAGGATGCTTTATTGAGGGCTGGTGTTTTATGGTATGTCAATTATTTTTTTTTTTTTGGGGATAAAATGCTTGGTATTTGTCTCTCAACTATAGGTATGCAGGAGGATGTCCCATGTGAGTTTAGGGCTTAGTTAGCAAACTTGGTGTTTATATGTGCCTGTGTCGCCAAATAGCTTAAGTATTTATTTAGTAAGATGAGCTTTACCATTACATGAAAATTTACTGTGTATGAAAGTAACTCTGTAAACAGCTATCTACTAAGCTCTCTAAATTTTGCAAAGGCTTAATTTTCAAAGCTTACTATATATTACTTATGAAACTGATTGATCTCAACATCTGATTGGGTTCAAAACCCGTTTTACTAAGTTCATCCATACATGACAAAGATGTTTCATGTGTGCGCTCTTGGTGGAGCAGATAATACCAACAGTACTTATGCACTAGAGTGGTTAATTTTTTTTGAGAAATGCCTGGCATATTATTTGGCAACGATCTGTCCACTCCTATATCGGTGGAGCTAAAAAGGGAATGATGTATGTTAAGTCTAGCTATAATTCGATGATAATTTATGGTGGTATCATACTGTCTCCCTTTCTTATCATTTTTATGTTTAAAGTGTTGTGTCTAGTTGGGAATTGTCTAGCTATTCTATGTTGTAGTATTATCATAATTTTTGTGGGTTTTGAGCAGATCATTTGATAGGAGATACCTCTTTAAACCTAGCCTTTCCTTGTCTTTATCATTGCGGATTCAATCCTGGGTTCGTCTTTCTCTTGGGACTTCCATTTCTTTCGTAACCTTAATGATAGGGAATCCTTTCAACCTTTGGCTCTCTTAGGTATCCTTGATGATTTTTCTGTCTTCTAACCACTGACAATAGGATATTGTCTCTTGATTCCTCTGGTAGTTTTAGCTGTAAATCTCACTTTCAATTTTTAAAAAGAATTACAGATTGAAGAAAAATTTTGAGTAAAATGATCATGATAGTATTTCATTAAGCGGCAGCAGCAATTGCCATAGGAAATAGTTGACAACAGGAAATTTTATGCAATAAACTGAAATCAAAGATGCATCCAGTCCTGAAATACAAAAGGATGAGATGAGACAGGCTTTGAGAAACCATGTACATACACACTACGATGCGCAACACAAGTATATTAAGTAAAATTTGCATTCCAAATAGAAAATTAGATAATAACTATATACCTTAATGACAGATATCAAACCGGTCTTAAATTGTAAAACACCTAGTCCCTCACTGATAGGTTCCAAATTTTGGGACAATGAGTATGCATGCTTACATACTGCAAATAAGAATAAGATTCCATTAGATAGGAACCTTAAGAGCTTCAATAACCGAATTAAAGCATATATTGGCACTCCCAAGCCACTATCTTATTTCAAATAACATACATTTTCAAATTAGCACACAATTAAGCCATATGTTGATTTTAACCCATTTAAATTGTCAGCTAACATCAATTTCATTTTATTGGGTAATTCTTTAATACTTCTTGTCTATATGGTTGATAACATGATATATAGTTCAATAAGGATGAATATGTGATCCTCCTTTTAGGAAATGTATATCCTATAGTCGGCCAATGACTTTCACAGTTATACTGTATCATGTTGAACATACAACAAAGACAATACACACAATTTTATAATAACTTCTATATCTAATGTTAGCCAAAGTAAGTGAATAAATTAATTGGTGCTATTTTTTTAATAAATTATGTATAATTTAAAACTTCTTTTAATCGTCTTTATCATCATCATCTTCTTCTTTCAAAAATTTTCATAATTCTTCTTATTTTATCCTTCTAGCAAGAATCAGTATCACGACTAAAAAATTCCGGTGTCAAAATTAAAAATTTTTTGTGCACGGTTAAAAAATTTCGGTACTATTTTTTAAATAAATTTTGCACAACTCAAAAGTTCTTTTCCTTTCCTTTCTCTGATTTCACCCTCCTAATAAGAACAAAAAAGAAAAAAAAATCAAACAAAAAAAATAAAAAATGTTGCAATAACCACTAGGAGGAGGAAGAGGAGAGGAAAAAAAAGAAAAGAATACGGCAACAACAAGACGATAATGAGGATAAAACACGCAAAGAAAAAAAAGAACATGAAGAAGAAGAATTGTGTGATTCATGCACAGGATGTGTGAGTGATTTTTATTAAGTTTGTGCCAACTTAATAGGACTTGGTTGATAAAAATATTTAAATATATAACGAGACCAAAAATATATATATATAATAAATTATTATTTCTATTTATAAAAATTTAAAATATTAACAAATATATCCATTGATAAAAGAAATTAATTTTGTACTCATAAAAGATAAAAAGTTATTATTATTATTTATAAAATTTTAAAATATTAATAAAACTATACATGAATAAAATTAATACTTATGTATTTTTGTGACATCAAAACTATTTTTATGGGTAAAAAACTAAGGCCATGGATTTCTTACTCCTACTTTATTGTGGGAGTATAATTAACCACCCCTAAAATATTTACAAAATAAATCCCATTTTTTATTTTTGAAAGAATTAATAATTAAACATTTGCCCTATGTTCTTTTTGTTTTACACATTCTTCCTATTTCCTTTAATCTGCGTTTCAAAGAGAAGAATTCAAGCTCTGCTAGGGCTTTTGCCCCCCTCTCTCTGCTTCCCATCAATGTCGCTCGTTCTTTGTTCCTCCCCCTCCGCGGTAGCTCGCTCTCTGATCCTCTCCCTGCGCCGTGCTCGTTTTCTGATCCTCTCCATCCACGGGATTGCTCGTTCTCCCCTGCATCATTCTTGTTCTCTGATCCTCGACATGCAACACGCTACCGCCGCCGCCGCTAACTCGGATCCACCACTTCATTGTTTTCTGTCGCCTCTCTATTCCTCTTTTTCCCCAGTGACTCTGATCTCTGTCCTTCTCCCTCCACCTCTGCCTCTGCGACCTACTCTTGTAAGGTTCTATTTTGTTTTTATTTTTGTTATACTTTATTTTTTTTTTCTATGAAAATTTTATGTGAATTTGAATGTTCTTCGTTTGACAGAGTATTGAATGTTGTTTTGATTTCAAATGAATTTGATAATAAACTAGTGAAAAGTTTTAAAATGGATTAGGAATCCTTGATTATTCTTGAATGATTGAATTTGATTGTTGTGATTTGGTTGGTAGTAACTCTTTTGATTTCTAATTGAATAAGGTTCCTACTTTTTTGTGGAAGTAGGGCAATGATTGTGAAGAACTAAAATACAATACATGGTGTCTTGTATGATGGGGACATTTGGGTTAGTATGAGTTAACCAAACATTTTTCTTTATCAGTTAGTTTCACTTTCTATACTCAAATATTTCAAGCTTCAAAGTTCATGGCTCTCTTTTCGTGTTCTGTAGTTATGTTGCACCGGAGTATGCATGCACTGGAATGCTGACTGAGAAGAGTGATATTAATAACTTTGGGATACTTATTATTAGGGGTATTCATGGTTCAGTTTTTTCATAAACTGAACTGAAACTGCACTAAACCATTTTAAATGGTTTAGAAACTGAACCAAACTACTTTGTCAAATAAGAAACTGGTTTTAAACCAGTTTATAATACAATGCACCAGTTTAAACTAGTTCATAAAAATAAAACCAGATTTAATTGAAAAAACCAGTTTAAATTGGTTTATAGGTTAAAACTAGTTTTAACTTTTAACATATATAAAATTAGTTTTTACATTTTCTCTCTTCCCCTCTCTCTCCCACTCTCTCTCTCTCCCTCCTTCTCCCTCCTCTCTCTCTCTCCCCATCTCCCTCTCTCTCCCCCTCTCTCTCTCTCCCTCCTTCTCCCTCCTCTCTCTCTCTCTCCATCTCCCTCTCTCTCCCCCTCTCTCTCTCCTTCCCTTCTCTCTCTCTCTCTCTCTCTCTCTCTCTCTCTCTCTCTCTCTTCTTCTCTCTCTCTCTCTCTCCCTCCTCTATCTCTCTTTTCCTTTTCTCTCTCTCCCCCTTCCCCTCTTTCTCCCCTCCCCTCTCTTTGTCTTTCTCTTTTTCTCTCTCTCTTTCTCTTACTCTCTCTCTCTCTCTCACTCTCTCTCTCTCCCTCTTTATCCCTTTCTTTCATTCTCCATTTCCCTCTTCTCCTTTCCTCTCCCCTCCTCTCTCTCTTTCTATCCCTTTCTCTCTCTCTCTCTCTCTTTCTTCCTCTCTCTCTGAACATATATAAAATTAGATTTTACATTCTCTTTCTTTCCCTCTCTCTCCCTCCCTCTCTCTCCCCTTCCTCTCTCCCTCTCTCTTTCTCTTTCTCTCTCTCTCTCTCTCTCTCTCTCTCTCTCTCTCTCTCTCTCTTTCTCCTTTTCTTCC
>NW_026264987.1:257370-275918 GCF_000817695.3 Arachis duranensis | reverse complement strand
AATTTTGTTCATAGATTCTAATTTTTAGTATTCTTAAATCTTTGAACTAAATTTGAAATTAAGATATTTCAAGGAATTACAATATGAGGGAACCAAAAGCATGAGAGAAATGAGTATTATTAATTTACATGTGATGACTGAAGATAAAGTATGATCATCTATCTATATGTATCTTTTTTTTTTCTTTTTATTATCAATTACTATCTTTAAAGATCAAGAAAAATGAAGGATATTTGATTGAAAAGTGCTTTATTTCGAATTTCACTATTTAAATGTCCTCATGCCAACTTAACATTCCTTATTATATATGGTTTATAATGATTTGAATTAGTCCATGATCTAACTATTTATCTTTTTTTTGTGATGTGATGTAATTGTCTTTCCTTAAATACTTATATTGGGATTCGCTAAAAATGGTGATGAAAGAAATTAAAGAAATGGCTGCTAAACTTTAATTTTAGTGTGACTATTGAATTTTGATTTTTTAGATACGAAGTGCCATGTTTAGAGGCTTATATATGATGCCGCCTTTAGGTTCTGATTGCTTTTGCTTGACCCTGTTGACTTAGAAATGATACTTGAAGCCCATCAAATATAATAGTTAAATTCAACACTGTCCTTTAACTATACCATATATCTTTTCGTTCTATCTTTGTTTTAGTAGTTTGAAAATGTTTCTTTTAAATCTTACTGTTTTTTATGAGATTATCAACCAATGCTCTGAAGGTAAGTTAAAATGATGTGACAATGACCTTGGAATTTGATAATATGGCTGATTGATTCATGACTCATTTTATATAGGGACAAGATTTAGAACATATTTGTTTGAATTTCAAAAAGTGATATTGGATAGTTTTTAACTCAAGTTATTATGCATGTATGTTCACTTTCAAGCTGCACGATTTACAATGTGAATATCAGAAGTAAATCCCTCTCTTACTGAGGAGGCACTACAGGAACTCACGAACAAGATAGCTAATCTAGGAATTAAACAAGAAGATTTGAAGTTGAAAGTAAAGTGCAGTATAAAATAGTAGAAAATGATGTTTTTCAAGCAAATTATTCATTCTAGGAGACGGATTATGCAAACATGAATGTTGTTGTTGGAAACAAGAGAACTTAAGTGATAAATTGGGGATTATGCAAAAATCTAAACATGGTCAAGTTAGTATTACACACAATATTTTAACATTTAAAAATATTTTGCTTTTACTATATGTTTCTTTTTTTATAGTACTTGCTTGAGCTTGTGAGAAATGTAATATCACCATTTTTAGCATAAATTCAGTATTTTAGTTGATGAAAATTTCAAAAAATAATTAGCATTGCAAAAAGCTGTGAAAGGAGTTGCAATAACTTTTAAGTTTATTGCATACTAAATTTAATTTAGAAATGGAGTTGAAGCAACTAAATAAAACATTTTAATATGATTAGTTTAGTATAGCTTAAACATAATTTAATATTTCTAATGCATATGTATTTATTATTTTGTGTAGTCATGCCATAGTAGAAAATTGTTATAGAGAAATTCTCACAAAAGTTGTGTGCATGTGGGAACATAATAACTTTTAAATTTATCGCATACTAAATTTAATTTAGAAATGGAGTTGAAGCAACTAAATAAAATATTTTAATATGATTAATTTAGTATAGCTTAAACATAATTCAATATTTCTAAAGCATATGTATTTAGTATTTTGTGTAGTCATGCCATAGTAAAAAGTTGTGTGCATGTGGAAACATAATAACAACTTTATTAGCATATATATATATAAACAAATTTGTAGGTCTATATGGGATGAAGAAACAAATTTTACAATAGAAAAAAAAAAGGTTTGGTTCAAAACATAAATTGATAAACATAATTTTTCTGCGTTTTATCTGATTCAAAGTGTAGTTAGAATTAAAAAAAATAACTATTACATCAGTATGGTAATTATAAGATAAAGAAAAAAATTAATACATGCATAAACTTTCATATCCATATATTATGTATTCAATTTTGTCATGGGGTTAGTTATTTTTTTAAAAAGGGAGAATTTTTTTTTGTGTCTATTTAAGAAGATGTGGTTACTTTTGAGAACAAAGATGGTTGAAGAAGTAAACATTTTTTTATTTTTTTTGTTAAAAATTAAATGCAGAATGCAACAGTATATTCCTTAACTTTCAAACTGATATTGAATATGTATATAAAAATTTATTTATGTTTTTGATATGAAAGAAAATGATCCCATCGAAATTATCATCATGAGCAAAAGGACTCTAGCAAAGATAGAAAGCGAATAGGTGGAGAGATCACTAATCGAAGTGAAGATGATAATAGAAGTAAAAATCTTGTCCATCCCACTAGGTTGAGATGATAGTTATTAAATGGTAAATGTAGCTATGTATTTATTATTTTTGGCTTTAGTAGTTTGCCTATATTAATTTCTACCTCAATCTGGACAGCAATGTATATTTTTGCTGCATAATTTCCCCTCCCACCACAATTTGGGATTCATTGTATATTCATTCATTATTACTAAAAATCAAAATTTTGATGTCGTCCTTCTGCTTTATAAGACAAAAGTAGCTCAAGTGTTTTATAAAAAGTAATAATATTTTCAAGTTGCTCAAACTATAGTATCAAACTACTGTTGTCTCATTCTGGTCCCATCATAACTTATGGCCCCATCATAAATTAAGTGCTTGTCATTTTGTGAGTGTAGTTGTTATGAGCATTAGACAACAGAACATCAAATTTTAACGTGGGAAAAAACCTCCCAATATGAGAGAGAAAAAAAAAACCTACGCAAGGTAAAAGTTTTCACTATTTCCAAATCAAAGCTACAAACAAGTCTCAAAACTTACAAGCACTACTAAGCATACATGCAGAACTCTTGTACAAGAACATAAACGCATAAACTAAATGGTGAAATCAAGAACATAAACTCTTGTACAAGAACATAAACGCATAAACTAAATGGTGAAATCAAGAACATAAACGCATATACTAAATGGTGAAATCAATGATACAATAGACGGCGTTGCTTACGAACTTTTTGGCTAGAGAACTCGGATTGCAATCATACCTCAAAGTTGAAGGACTATGAGTGAAGAACTCCAGGTAAACCAGAAAAGAATTTAACCATCCAATCATTCATTTGTTCAGGTTAATACACTAATTGTGATGTAGAGGGACTCTCCAAAAAGTGTTTGCTTGGGCCTCACACAAAGGAAAATGATCATAACCTGCTTGATAAATACACAATGATGTATTATTCCTTTTTAGCTTCAAAAACAGAACCGAAAGGGACAAAATTAGCTTGAGAAAAGATTGACACAAAATAGTAATACTGCAATGCAAAATTTCACAGAAGTACTTACATGCTCACCAAGTTGCAACTGCTACAGAAGCTGCCTAATGCAGATTTTAATGGTTGAATCCAGAAAGAAAGTAGATCCTCGACCATAGCAGTTATCTATTTCTTGATGCCCCTGGAAAATCTATTTGAGTTGGTATTCATAAGAAATGTTACGAGATAGAGCAGTTTTAAAGGGGGAAAAAAACTAAAAATCTATTTATAAGTGATTTGCAAGTTTGAAAAGGATAATAACTTTCTAAGGGGGAAAAACTAAAAATCAAACTAAACTAATAAATCCTCAATCAGAGGCTTCAAAACTCAAGAAAGGGAGCAAATTGAGTTTATAGAACTTCTAAGATCATTCCTACTACCGAGTACCAATGCTATATCTTATGGTGCATGGAATATAAGTGATAATTCGAAAAGTTACTTACAGAATGTTGAATATGGATAATCATGATAGTAAGTACACTTCCTTCCTTCATCTTCTCTATAAGGAGGTGAAAGAATGTCTAGCACAGCACAAGGTGTTATTGCTGTGAGACAGTGCAGATTTCCACCATGCTTTGGATATAAAACCGATGTCTCGCATGGTGCAGTCATGACCTTATCAACAGCTAGCTTAGCCAGTCTAACAACATCAAAGAAAAATTACAACAAAATCATTTTAAAACATGGATGCAGAATAGCAAATTTTATAAGCCACTAAATATGATATCATATTGTTTGATAATGTTGATAAAAAGATCTCCTAAATGAGATATACAATTATGCAATTTTAAGTCCTCAACAGTAGTAGCAATTAGCCATAGGAAATTCTATAGAAAAATTATTAATCCCCCTAATACTCTTACTAATAATTCTCCCTAACTAATAGATTTAGAAAATCTTGAATGCTTTTTTTTATATATATATTTACATGCTCTCATACAAAAGTGTGGGACAAGACAAAAATGTGTTACAGCGACAAATTAGCAAAAAAATCTATTGTTCATAAGATTGAGAGTGCAATTCAGCTTTGACCTGTTGATTTTATGTTTATTGTATTTTTGCTTTTATGGAAGAATTGTTGGTCATTTTTGGTTTAATTGATCTGCATATATATTTACAGTGCATGATCAAGTAGCACAGAAAAAGTAGATTCAATGCAGAACAACCCCACCAAAAATTACTTACCCAAGTAACTGAAACTTTGACACAAAACAATCAGATAGCAATGCATGCTCAAGTAAGACAGCACAATTAGATGAAACGGAGAACAACCCCACCAAAAGAAAATCACTTAACCAAGTTTTTGAAAATATAGAACACATCTATAAAAAAACAATTATTTCAACTTGTAGATAATGAATGTTAAAAGTCATTGATGCAATGCTCATAGAATCACAATGAATCAAACTATTTTAACACATATTAAGCTAACAAGACATGGTTTTCTCAAAGAGGATAACTCCACTGAGATACTGAAGAGCTCCAGGAGTGAAGAGGAACTCCCTGACAGTCCACCAGTTAGTTTTCAACTTTCTCAACATTGATGCTAGATAGACACTTGCCAATTGTTCCAGTTGACGCATCATCAGCAAGAATATACTTTCTGGGGGTGCCAAATTATGCAGCATTGGCAAAGAAAAATTCTTAAGAAAAAATTATACATATGATATGGTTTTGTTATATTTGATGCAAAGTTCTGATTCAACAAAAACGAAGGGAAGGGAAAATTGTACTTATTCAAATTGAGTTGGTTTGGTTAAATCAAAGGGACAAGTCTTTTTTTTTTTTTCCAGAAAAAGTTTTCCAAGTCAAGTGAGATCTGAAATCTTCACACAATATCACAAATTTGCAAAGAAAAATTCCATTGTGCTTGTTGCCAATTGCAATGCTCAGTTAAGGCAATGCATTTCCTTTTCCACCCTTAATCTGCCATTGAAGTGAAGTAGTTGTTTTATTTTCTTAAGCTCCAACTATTCAACAGAACTGAGTAAATGTCTTACAGTCATCTACCTTCCTAATCTAGGGGTAACTTATATATCTACTGAAGTTTCATTTTATTGAAATTTCATGCATTTAAGATAAATGGCACGTTTAAGAACAGAGTGATTTTATGTTTTCCCTTAAAATTTTCATAGAAAAGGAAATAAATCAAATAAAAAATAAAATGTAACCTTAAAGGAGTAGGTCGCAAAGGCAGAGGTGGAGGAAGAAGGACAAAGATCAGTCGCTGGTGAAGAAGAGGGACAGAGAGGCGACAAAAACCAATGAATTGGTGGACCCGAGTGATGCGGCGGCGGCGGCGGAACCGTGTTGCGGCGGCGAAAGAGCAAGACCGTCGATGGAGAGGAACATAGAACAAGCAACAGTGAGTGAAAGAGGGACAAAAGCCCTAGTAGAGCAAGCACGGTGCAAGGAGAACGAGTAGCCTAGGAGGGAGAGGGAGAGGGAGAGAGAACGACGACGGTGATTGAAAGAAGGTTGCTAGATTTTTTTCTCCCTTCTTTGAATCTAGAATCAAAAGGAAAAAGAAAAATGCCTAATACAAATAAATTGAGGGGTCAATATCTAATTATAAATATTTTTAAAAATAAAAAGATGAGGTTCAATTTATAAATATTTTTAAGTGGGTTAATGATATTCCTACATAAAAATGGGAGTAAAAAATTCGTTTTGGTTATGGATTCCTTAATCTCACTTTTATTTGAGAATATCATTAGTCAACACTAAAATCATTACAAAAAGAACCTCTTTTTTTTTTGTTTTTTAAAAAAATCAGTAATTAGATATTGACCCTCTAATTACTCTTTTTTACACATTGTTCTTTTTTCTTTAATTTCAGATTCAAAGTAGTGGTGAGAGTGAGACATTTGGTCTGCTAGGGTTTTGTTTTCCTCTTTCAATTACCGTAGCGGTGTAGCCATTCTCTCTTCCTCTCCCTCCGCAGTCTCTCTCGTTCGCTGCCGCCGCCTCGCAAGACGCCGCCGCCGCGCAAGACGCCGCCGCCACACTTGGAGGTTAGTTAATCATTATTTTTTTCTCAATAGTCAAGAAATTTAATTATGCTTGCAATGAAAACTTAGAAATCTAATCAGTATTTTCACTGAAAATAATTTTATTTGTATATGTATCTGGTCACTACCTCTATGGTAAATACTAAATTGAGCAGCACTATCTAATCTAGTGTAGTAGATGTAGATCAACTCAAACTTTTATGAACAGAAAAGAAAAGAAAGTTGTGGAGGCACGTGAAGTGCCATCAACTTCTGTGTATGTGTTGTGGCCAATGGCAGTGAAGGGTGTCTTTTGGATGCTTGCTTTTCTAGCTGCATAAACAGGTAATTATTGGAGAAAGAGAACCGTTATGCGTGACAATGTAAAATTGACCTCACCATTGTTTTATATTATTCATTTAACGTTTTATTATAATGCTGTTGAATGGTCCTTGTTGCTAAAACATTATTATACTTTACTGCTATTACTGCTGTAACCTGTAAGTGATTAATCTTTGTTGAATGAGACTTGATTAGTAAGCTGAGTTAATTGGAATTTCTAAGGGGGGACAAAATCTAAGATAGCATTAGCTTAGGCATGGTGGATGAACTCAATAAACTATTTATACTCAAATTGGTTTGGAATTTTGGTTTGGTTTGAGAAATCAATTCATTTTAAAATGTAATCAAACTAAACCCTTCTGGATCCTTCCAAGTTTCAGGGTCTCTATGGATGGCAAACACATTTACGTATACTATCGTCTTGGCTTCAATTTCATACCCTGCTATTCTGCTATTTTTGTTGAATTCTCTTGGTACCAATGGTGCAGGTGCATAATATCTTAATGTTTATTTGATCACTGCTTTCAGATAAACAAGCTTTTCAATATCTTCATCTTCTATGAATGGTTTCTTGCCATATAAACTTCGTATCTTCTTCCGAACGCAATCCTGCACGCTATAGAACTCGACACGGACATCAATATCTCACTCAGATTCGTGGTTTTCGAAGAACTCACGTGCTCTGATATCTTGCCTAACATTCTTTCCACTTCAGATTTTCTGATGTGGTAGAATCCAGAGATTCGCTTGGAGCTGAAGAAATGAACGACGCAGATCTTCCTGATTTCTCTCCAGTACTCGCTGCATGGAGAGAAAATCAAATTGAAACCGTTGTAAGAGAGTCTAGTGGTTCCGAGCGACGGAGGTCTGCTTGAAACGTCAAGATCATGGTCTTTGAGAACCTCCTTTGCGAGTTTCGGTGAGGAGATAACTATGGCTGGTTTGAACCCTATTTGAAGGGAGAATATGGAGCCGTAGATCTTTGAGAGGTTCCATAGTTGGAGATTGAGGTTGGAGCTGTCGAGTTGGTGGAGGTTTCCGATTATGGGAAGTGGTTTAGGACCTGGTGGTAGAGTGGTTCTTTTGTGTTGTTGTTTCTTTAAGTGATGAAATATCACTACTGCCATTAGAGGAATTGCAAGAAGAAGCAGATAATACAGAAATGAAAACATTGAGTGGAAGAAATTGAAGAAGCCAATGCAAGCTAAGGGTGACTAATTAGTTATAGAGAACGATCAGATACACTTTGCTGCTAAGAAAATTAAATATCTTACTATATATATAGAGTTAAACCTCGTAAAATTGATAGTTGAGAGTCGTTATTTTTTTTTTTGTAGGTATGAATTTGATATGATATGAAGTAGCCGAAGAAAATTCATAGTCTAAACGGAAGTGCAGTATATATTTTTTATGTTGTATATTCTGGTAAATCAGCAGAGAATTAAAACTTTATATTAAATTAATGTACTAGCAAGAGATGATATAAGACCAAATACTCTGAATAAGAAGACAATTCCAAGTCGAAAGAGTTGTTACAATTTATATATGAAGGCTGGTGTATGTGTAGCAATTGAAGAGTATGCAACTTTTGTGTGACTCTACTCTTACATTCGACAAGTGGATTCATACCCATTTTGACAAGTTACGTCTTGTTGAATCTATACTAAATCCACAACAATACATATCTGTTGGAATTCATTATTAATCTATTATCTCAGTTTATACAATGTACCAAACAATACGCACGCTTTCTTGTCTCCTCAGATCAGAGGTGCCGCTTCATGAATTTTTTTTTATAAAAAAAGTATAAATAGACAATGAAAATACTAAACAATGTGAATAATGAATGTATTATATGTTTAATTTAATAGATATGCAGATAATTATGTTTGTTATTTTTAATTGGATGGTTATTTCTTTTGATATGCATATGCCCTTCGATGACACTAAATTCAATTAAACCAAATAAGTAATAATATATCTCTTAAGAAGAATCGAGGGATAAATACATTACTGACAAATCTTGGAGATTAAGCTTCATAAACCTAACTACTAACTGTTATATCAGATTCATCCATGAAAGTATTGGATTTTCAATGTGTCATGAACATTAAATCTGTTTGCATTCTCACTGGTGGCTGAATCATGAATTCTCAGCCTATCAAATTTGGTACATCAATTCTGATCCAATTTCTATAGCAGCAATATAAGAACAGAAGATAACAAAACAAAAGGCTAAAACAGAAGTATCTTATTACAGATTTTAACTAAATACATTTCAATAGGAGGGTTATTTTGTTATTGTCATGTTTTAAGAAGGATGGACCTTGCCAGAAGAGATTCCCTTCCAAGCAGATTTCATGGAAGCAGTGGCTGAATTGAGTGCAGCCTCAATATACTTCTTGGAAGCAATGGAGGCAGCTTTCTCCATCAAATTTCCCATCTTTCTTGCACCCTCAGCAGTGTTAACTAGGCTCTCCATTTCAGCCTTTGACATGCTCTCAAGCTCCTCTTCGAAGCGCCGGAACTCGTCCATGGCACTTTCCGTGATAGAATCAAGGTAGTCCTGAGCTTCCTGCATGGAAACCTCAGCCTCTTCAACCTCTTTCTGTTGCTCAAGTTCTGCAGCTGCCCATGCCTTGTATGACTCAATCTCAAACAGCTTCATGAGGACGATTTTTATGGTCTGGGAAACTGTTCACTTTCTCTTATCTCTCCGAAAATTGAATCCCTTGAGGTACAAGGCTGTAGTTGGATCAGGGTCCCTGAAACCGGGCATTTGAAGAAGCTTTCAATTTCCAACAGTTCGGGTAATTTTCCATATTAAGTGATTCTTGTACATATAGTTTTTTCTTACCTGCTGTGTTTTCTTGTTCTTATATTTCTTTCAACTCATGTTAATTGTTTCCAGGGAGGGTATACATGATAGATTTCGGAAACCTCAATGTTCTGGAGTTCCTGTCGATGCGAGGAGTCCAGTGGAGCTGTGATGCAATATGTAAAATGCTGAAATTGGCAAGTGAGGTGAAGCATCTTTTTATGAAGGTTGAATTCACAGGGGACTTTGAAGCTCTGCAACCCTTTCCAGAGATTGATTTTGTCGAATTTTTCAATAGCCATCCAAAGCTGCGCAAGATATAGTTTTTGAACGGAATAGTCTACTAGCTTCATTGCTCTGGGTTTGTCTCCAAGATTTAGCTTACTTGCTCCCATCATAATTCATAACTGTGTATGAAGTCGTGATGGCTATGCTGCAATCTAGTGTGAATGATTGTGACACTATAATAACCCTAGAATCACTTGAATTGACATATCAGAGCCGTCAAAAACATTAATATATTTGTGAGAGCAAAGCAATAACAATAATCATAATAATGCAGCACAGAGCAAATTAAGCTGAGGAAGAATCATAATTTTATCACTACATACTCCATAGACTGAAAACAAATGTCAAGGCCATGATCAAACTACTAGCCAAAGAACGAGCAAACAAAAAATAATACAAATATGTTCATTTCAGCGGTGAAAATTAGCATTCATGTCCTCCCAGGGGATTCATTGCCTCCCAGGGTTTCAAGAAAGCCAGAAGGATCAATTTTCGCTTTCTCAATGATAGAAAGTGCAGACAGAACCTTCTCTGCTGCTACCTTTCTCGTCTTAGCTGCATCTTTTAGCACTTTTACACTTTCCTCTACTTCCTAAGCAGACATGAAAATAAATAAATAAAGCATATCAAATTCAAATCAAAACACCAAGGAAACTCGAAGCAGGGCAAAAATCATTGCCTGAAAAGCTACCCTAAGGATTCAAAATTCATCATCTTGACTATTCTAAAAGAATCAAACCGAACTGAAAAGAAGGCAGAGGAAAAAGTATACCTTGCTGGGTTTGTCGTCCTCAACAAGAAGTGGGGTTGAGGAAAGTTGTCCTATTTCAGTGTCATCAAGGGTCGCTCTGGTTCTCGTTTTTTCTCTGCGAAATTTAACAGGGTGATGATACTGATAGTTCGTTCCTCCGAGTCTGTGAGGAGTGGCGGCGGACGCAGGGAGCGGCGGCGTCTGATGCGTGTTGTGGCGGCAAGAATAGGCGAACCAGAGATACAACAGAGGAAGAAGATGAGAAAATGGCGTTGATTGAAATTGAATCTATAAACCCTAGCAGACCTCTCTTCTTCTTTGAATCTGAAACTAAAAGATAAAGGAAAAAAGTGTAAATAACAAAAGTTAAAGGGATCAAAATCTATTTAATAAATTTTTCAAAAAAAAAATGGGGTACATTTTATAATTATTTTTATGATGGTTAATGATAAACCAACAAAAATGTAGGAGCAAAGAATCCATAGCCATAAAAGATAGATTTCTACAGACAAAATTATTCAACCCCTAAAAAATTAAATAAAATTCTTAAACTATCCTTCTTTCACCACTGTTACCATCATCTCTCTCTCTCTTTCTCTCTCAATATTTTCTCTCTCTCTCTTATTTCACTTCTTCGTCATATGCTGCAAGATTCTCTGTATACAAAAAAAACAAGCACAATAAACTACATAAAAATTCAAACACACCCTTACTCTGAAAACAATACAACAAATTCGAAAATTTTCTTTTTTTTTCCCACAAAAAAAAAGATGCTTTCTCCCACTGTCTAAATCACTAATGTTACGTTCATCTAATACTAATTTGATTTAGATAAATCTATGAAGATGATAACATAATAATGAAAAGAGGGATCTTTATTTACTTGAGGAGGAGAAGATCGGAGAGAGTGCGTGGGAGCTTGATGCGGCCAAATTCGGAGGCGGTGAGGTAGATGCAGAAAAGGCCAGTGGTGAAAAGGAAGAATACGGCGACGGCCGTGGCGAATTCGCAGCTGTTGAGAGGGAACTTCTCCGATTTGGACTTCTTGGCGGCGGCGGAGTCATCCTCGGCATTGTTCTCGAGGTCCTGACGAGCAACCTACTGGTATCGACCGCCATGAGCGGCATCCTTAGATCTAGGATTTCTTTGCGATAGATGGTTATGCTGGTGATGATGGTGCTGGTGTTGTTGAGTTGCTACCGACACCGATGAGAGAGTGTGTGGCGAAGAGGTTAAGGTGGCAGTTGAAGAGGAGGGTAAGGTGGTGATATTGAGTGGCGATGTGATCAATGTTAGGATTGGAGTCGCTGAGAACGTTGAGATAGAGAAGAGGGAGATGATGGTTGTAGTAGTGGAGAGAATGGTATAGGGAATTTTATTTAATTTTCGAGGGTTTAGATAATTTTATCTACAAAAATTTATTTTTTATGAATACAAATGGTAATTTCTGTTTTCTATAAATAGATATGAAGGTATTTTCAATTTTTGTAGATAAAATTAATAGTTTATTCTTAAAAGAATTATAAATTTAAAATTGACTAAAACTTATTTTTTATCTTTTTTTTTTAAGTTTTTGAACGTACAAATACAAATATCAACACTAAGTATTTCAAAGATAGGAAATAATAGTTGAATATTCAAAATTAACAGCAAGTATAACATTGATTGGGATCTTATCACAATGATCGTGGCATGAACCCTAAATCCTCAACATGTTTGAGTGCTGTTTTTTTTTTTTGTCTGATACACGCCCTTGGATGAGTTCAGTGAATGGCCATTGGCCAGTCTCTTCTGAACCAACCAGAGTGTACTCTTACTCTTACCCAACACCCAACGAAGCACTTGCAGTTTCAGTTTCAGTGTTGAGGAAGAAGAAAAGATGGAGTGGTGGATGTCAATGCCAAAGGTGGAACTCCATGCTCACCTCAATGGATCCATCAGAGGCTCCACTCTCCTGTACTCCTTTTCTCCTTTCCTCTCTCTCTTGTTTTGTTTCTTCATCTCATTCTCTTTCCTCTTATCCCTTTTTTTTGTTGCACAGAGAACTCGCTAGAGCTTTGTGGGACAAGGGTCTAATAGATTTTTCCCAAGTGGAGCATGTTATCCTTAAAAGTATGCTCCTTTTCCCTTTTTCCCTTTCCTATTTTCTTGTTTTATTTTCAGTGTGCCCTATCACTGTTGTTCAGCTTCATGTTCATTTTGGGACTGATTTTGACCCTTAACAGCTGTTTGATTGTAAAAATTACGCGCTCTGCTAGTGTTTGTGATATGAGGGACTGTTTGATTGTCACTTTTAGTGTTAGTAATTGTTACTAGAGCAATGCTAGGGGGCCAGCAACTTTTGTGATTGTTAGCCATCAACTAACCATCAATGATGATTTGATGGTGTGAGATTGGTATGAGATTTCATCCAATGGCTCACATTTTTCTGCTGGTTACATGCTGGCCAAAATTCTATAGAATTGCTGGCCCTCTAGACTTTCCCTTGTTTTACTATTATAGTGTTTAAGGCTTATAATGGTGGTGGTTATGGTTTTGTAAATACAGATGATCACATGACTGTTACAAGAATTGCGAATGAAGTATGGTTGCTTACTATCTAAATTTCTGTGTTTCTAAATCCGATGCCTTCAGCCTTTGCATTTATAGAAGCAATTTCTGAATGCAGGTTGTTGAAGATTTCGCATCAGAAAAGGTTGTCTATCTCGAATTGAGAACCACCCCAAAGGTAACTAGAAGAGCTTGGTACTTGATGCGGACTCTTTTTTTTCTTTTTGGTTTTTTCTATTGATTCGACAGTGAATTTTTCGGCTTAATTCCTTACAGAAAAACGATTCCCAAGGAATGAGCAAACGTTCTTATGTTGAAGCTGTATTGGAAGGGATAAGATCTGTCAGCTCGGTTGATGTGGCTTTGATTCCTTATACTGAGGATCCTAGAAATCTTTTAGAATCTCTGCACGCAGCTACAAATGATAAATGTGATGGAAATAGTAGGAAGAAAATCTTTGTTAGGCTTCTCTTGAGTGCTGATCGTAGGGAGACAACAGAAGCAACTATGGAAACTGTAAGATGAGTAATTTCAGCATCCTTAAGTTTGATGCTTGCTACTTAATACCTTCAACACTCCATTTCTGTGTTGCAGGTGAAACTGGCACTGGAAATGAGGCATTTGGGGGTGGTTGGAATTGACCTATCTGGGAATCTAAAGGTTGGCGAATGGTATGTCAATCTATCAAGGACTCTAGCATAGTAATTCGTAATGATGCTTTAGATCAAAGTCTCCCGTTATCTTTTTTTGGAAAAGATACTTGCCAGCATTGAAATTCGCCAGAGAACAAGGTCTTTTTGTAACCCTTCATTGTGGAGAGGTGCGCCAATCTTTTATTGTACCTGTTACCTGTGGTGATTACCTGACTGGTCTGTTTTGCTTGTTTCGTGCTTTTAGGTTCCTAATTCAAAGGAGATACAAGACATGCTCGATTTTGTTCCCCATAATCGGACATGCTTGTTTCTTTGAGGAGGAACACTGGAGAAAGTTGAAGTCTACTAACATTTCCGGTTAGACTTTGCAAGTTCACTAGTCACATTTGTGATAAAATAAGAAAGTGAAAAGTGTTATGATAATCAATCAATTAAAATTATAGTGCATGGCAATATGGCATATTCATCTAATCCATCACATTTGAACATTTGATAGTTTGTAAATTCGAACCATTTTTGCATAATATTGTCAATACTTATATAAAGAGCTGGGCTACATATAATTTATTGCTTCCTTTACATTTTTCAGGTTGAAATTTATTTGCTTGCTCACGTCCATTGCTGCAACACAGGCAAGCAGCTTTGAATAGCGTGAAAGGCTCACTTGGAGATTAACTAGCATTTAGATCCGTCGTGATTCCCCCTCCATTCTATGAAATTTAATGAATTAATAACAAAAGACTGAAAATATTGGCAAAACATAGGCCAAATATCTATTAATATATAATAAGAATATAGTTGTGGTATTTGCTCGACAAGTGGAGTGTTCTGTGTTTGCCACGTGGAGCTGTGTATGATTGACAAGTGTATGTTACTATGTTTTTAATGTTGGGCACTTTGCTGTTCTCAATCCAAAGAAGTAACTGGGCGGGATTTGATTCAAATTCAAATTGAAAATGATTTTGTTTCAGGACTTTCAAGAAGAGAATATGAGAGAGAGAGTTGCCAGTTCTGATAGGGGGAGTAGTTGGCACCAGACTTCCTCTTTCAATGTCGCAGAGAAGAGAAGAAGAAAAGGTCGGTGAAGAAATAAAGCACGACGGAAGAAGTGGTGGGTGGCGATGACAACGACGGTCACAGAGAAGGATGCTAGATCGACAGAGAAAAGAAGAGGAATGAGGCGGCGACGGCGGTGATGGAGGTTACCGACGCTGTTGGATCCATAGAACTGCATCTACCGCAGAATGCCGTCGCAGCCGTTCCTTTGCCAGTGGATGCTGCGAATGAAGGATGGTTAGTTCTCTCTTTATTTTGTTGTTTGATTTTATTATAACCAGAGAAGAATCCTTTATAATCCATTCTTCGGTGAACGACAGCTTCAAGTTCTAAAATTTTGGTTAATCTGCATTAAAATATATATTTTTTTGCTTTCAAATGATTGCATGTACATTTTTGTTAATCTATAATAATCCGTTTCCTTTTTGTTGTTGGATAGCTAACCGTGTTTGTCTTCTATTAACTATATTGCTGATTTTTTTTTTTCTGTTTTTGTATCTTATGTCATTTCTTAAAGAACATCTGAGGTGGTGATTGACCTACAATTGCAAGTAAAATTTTTAGTCTCTATAATTCTTTGTTGTGGTCTCTGATGGAGTCTTTGATTATGCCAACAATGTCCTCCAGGTAATACTATCCTTTAAAATTTCCTTTTGTTGCCATTTGCATTTATGTTGATATTAGAGGAATGAAAAGATTGCTGCCTAGGATGGTGGATATTGATTCTATATAATGAAATTGACATTAAATTTCTACATTTTATGCCTCATTTGACATGATTGATAACATTTTTATCCAATTCAATAATATATTTAATGTTATATAGACCTTTTCAATTTTACCGGTACTTTCATCCTCATCATCATAGAGTTCATGAGGAACTTCAATAATATTTATTTGGGTTTGATGCCTGTACTCAGCAACCCTTAATCTATAACATATAGAGAAAAAAGAATAAACATTTGTGTGTTATATCCATTTCATTTTAATTAATTGGATCCAACACTAAAATATATTTATGTGTTCTGAATTTGCACCCACCATCTCATTGTTAGGGATTCTTTCATTTGGTATATCAATCCTCTCATACTAACAAATCACATATGCCAATATAAATTTTCTCGAAAGATGTTTCGAGTTCTTAATTTATCAGCTAGAATTGATTTCAGTAAAAAAGATCTGCTTTTGGAAATTCTACAAGAGATAATTTTGAAGCAATGAAGATCATCAAGTAATGCAAAATAAATTCTTTGTTCTTTTTGTTTGGGTATATACTAATGCAAATTACAATGTTAAAGTATTTGATTATCATATCTTGAAGGTTTATGGGATTTTTGTAAAAATTTTAATGAATATGGAGCATTTTGTTTTTTATCTGAAACTTAATCATGTGATACTTTGATGAGATGGTTTAAAACAAACCAAACCATGGAGCAGTTTCTTGGACTGTTAGGAGTCCAACAGCAATAGCAGAAAGTTGGAGATGCTACTGCTCTTGAAGTTAGAGTTGCTTCTCTTGAAAATGCTACCCCTCTTGAAGTTGGCTGTTTTTTCTATAATTTAAAGAAATTTAGTAAAAGCTATTTATAGCAACAATGGTTTTTCTTAGAGGCTATAGTTTTTTTCTTTCCTAAACATAAAATGTTGTTCAAAGGTGTATGCATATCTTAAGTTCAGGAGTTGTTTCATAAAATGCTGGAGTAAAACAGCATCACACTTAAAATAAGCAGTCATTGTTGTCTGTTGACATCTTATGTAATTTAGTAGCTTTGACTTTTATAGATTTTTTTTGTTACTACAAATTTTGATTTGCTTTTGGTTTTGCTAAGTAATTTGAAAACTTGATTTCTTTTTTTAAGGAACAACTTCTCCGACAAAGCTCAAGGTGTGAAATCTGCTGCAACGTGCTCCGGCTGAAGTTGCACCTGCCAAAGCGGTATGAATGATTCATCTGCCTTAATCGCTATTTTCTTACCCTTTTTTTGTTTAAATTGGATCTTTTTTTCTCTTCTTTAATTTGTTCAGTTTAATTCTTAGATGGCACTCTTTAAAATTTAACTAAGTTTATATGTATTTAAATAATTTTGATCTTCCTTTTCCTTCCATAACTAACTTCTGTATATTTGTTTCTGAGTTTTCTTTAAAAATGAGTTTCATACCATATATAAATATTGAAAACTCAAGGGCACATAGATAATGCAAACGGTTAAAGTCATGTATTACATGCAGTATTTTGTGAATATGCAGCAATAATACTAATAATAGTTGGTAAATTATCTGCTTTAATTTTCTTTTTCTTCTGCTATACATGCATGATGAATGTAGTTTTCCATTTTTTATTTTGTACTGTGATTTCTATTAACTCAGTATACACCACTGTTGCAGTTTTATGTTATGGTTTGTTGGCAGTTTTTTAATCATTGAACCATGCTCTTGACTATTTTCTATAAGTCTGTAACTATAACAACTTGAAAATTATATAGATTTTCTTTCCCCTATTTTGTAAAATAAAAAATTTTATAGTTAACTAATTTAAAAATAGGCCACTACATGTAAAACAAACATTTTTTTACTTCTTTAGTTAACTAATTGATTATTAGCATTTTATTAGAGAAGAGATCATGAACTTGAATTCTACAGTGATTCCATTAGCCTGTGTACTAAAGAGTTTAATCGTATCTTTTTTATGTGCCCTTAATGTTATGAAATTGGATGTAGATCCTCGATTGCGGTTTAATAGAAGAAGGCAGAGATAATAGGAGATGTATTCATCCTAATTTTGTATTATTGCTGAAAGTTTTCAATTGCTCTCTCTTGCCTTTTGTGTTGTTCTTCGCTCCCCCTCTGATTTGAACTTCTGTGTTTTCAATTTTAAAGATTTTATTATCAGCTTAGATGATATTGCTTGAGTTGTTCACCGTTCAATTTGTCCCATTGATCTTTGGAGGTGATGTAGTTATTGTGCTACTAATAATTGAAATTTTAATTATTATAATCGACAGAGTATGGAAATGACTATGAGATTAGCAAATATATAATTATTTGTTGCACATTAAAGATACAAGAACTTCTTAATCTAAGGTTTAGTCACTGATTATTATTCAACTTTGTTGGCCAATTATAAATAATTTTACTTCATTAAAACTGTCATTGCAGTGTTGTTTAGCGAGCACAAAAACCAAGTTCATGGTATATAATTATATCACTGGCTTTGTTGCATGTTTGGTTCTTCTTCTTAAACTATGTTTTGTTAGTATTATTGTTATTGTTCGTGTTGAAGCTTGATATGATTTGTTTTATGTTCCTGGTGGGTTAAGTAGGAGATCACAAAGAGACATATTATATTTGTCATGTAGTTAGATGCAAATTATAGCCTTTTTTACAAAGGATTTATGTATAATGTTAGTGTTTATCAGTATAAAAAGAAAGTCTTCACATGTTGGGAGAATGTAGAGAAATGGAGAAAGAATTTATCAGTTTAATTACTCATGTTGAAAATAAAGCAATTTTTTTTTTTAATTGAAATGATTGGGTGTGTTCTTAGTCCAATATAAATTATCTATCACCAACAACCATAGTTTCACCAATTTTGTTCATAGATTCTAATTTTTAGTATTCTTAAATCTTTGAACTAAATTTGAAATTAAGATATTTCAAGGAATTACAATATGAGGGAACCAAAAGCATGAGAGAAATGAGTATTATTAATTTACATGTGATGACTGAAGATAAAGTATGATCATCTATCTATATGTATCTTTTTTT
>NW_026264987.1:254130-257324 GCF_000817695.3 Arachis duranensis | reverse complement strand
CTTTTTTTTGTGATGTGATGTAATTGTCTTTCCTTAAATACTTATATTGGGATTCGCTAAAAATGGTGATGAAAGAAATTAAAGAAATGGCTGCTAAACTTTAATTTTAGTGTGACTATTGAATTTTGATTTTTTAGATACGAAGTGCCATGTTTAGAGGCTTATATATGATGCCGCCTTTAGGTTCTGATTGCTTTTGCTTGACCCTGTTGACTTAGAAATGATACTTGAAGCCCATCAAATATAATAGTTAAATTCAACACTGTCCTTTAACTATACCATATATCTTTTCGTTCTATCTTTGTTTTAGTAGTTTGAAAATGTTTCTTTTAAATCTTACTGTTTTTTATGAGATTATCAACCAATGCTCTGAAGGTAAGTTAAAATGATGTGACAATGACCTTGGAATTTGATAATATGGCTGATTGATTCATGACTCATTTTATATAGGGACAAGATTTAGAACATATTTGTTTGAATTTCAAAAAGTGATATTGGATAGTTTTTAACTCAAGTTATTATGCATGTATGTTCACTTTCAAGCTGCACGATTTACAATGTGAATATCAGAAGTAAATCCCTCTCTTACTGAGGAGGCACTACAGGAACTCACGAACAAGATAGCTAATCTAGGAATTAAACAAGAAGATTTGAAGTTGAAAGTAAAGTGCAGTATAAAATAGTAGAAAATGATGTTTTTCAAGCAAATTATTCATTCTAGGAGACGGATTATGCAAACATGAATGTTGTTGTTGGAAACAAGAGAACTTAAGTGATAAATTGGGGATTATGCAAAAATCTAAACATGGTCAAGTTAGTATTACACACAATATTTTAACATTTAAAAATATTTTGCTTTTACTATATGTTTCTTTTTTTATAGTACTTGCTTGAGCTTGTGAGAAATGTAATATCACCATTTTTAGCATAAATTCAGTATTTTAGTTGATGAAAATTTCAAAAAATAATTAGCATTGCAAAAAGCTGTGAAAGGAGTTGCAATAACTTTTAAGTTTATTGCATACTAAATTTAATTTAGAAATGGAGTTGAAGCAACTAAATAAAACATTTTAATATGATTAGTTTAGTATAGCTTAAACATAATTTAATATTTCTAATGCATATGTATTTATTATTTTGTGTAGTCATGCCATAGTAGAAAATTGTTATAGAGAAATTCTCACAAAAGTTGTGTGCATGTGGGAACATAATAACTTTTAAATTTATCGCATACTAAATTTAATTTAGAAATGGAGTTGAAGCAACTAAATAAAATATTTTAATATGATTAATTTAGTATAGCTTAAACATAATTCAATATTTCTAAAGCATATGTATTTAGTATTTTGTGTAGTCATGCCATAGTAAAAAGTTGTGTGCATGTGGAAACATAATAACAACTTTATTAGCATATATATATATAAACAAATTTGTAGGTCTATATGGGATGAAGAAACAAATTTTACAATAGAAAAAAAAAAGGTTTGGTTCAAAACATAAATTGATAAACATAATTTTTCTGCGTTTTATCTGATTCAAAGTGTAGTTAGAATTAAAAAAAATAACTATTACATCAGTATGGTAATTATAAGATAAAGAAAAAAATTAATACATGCATAAACTTTCATATCCATATATTATGTATTCAATTTTGTCATGGGGTTAGTTATTTTTTTAAAAAGGGAGAATTTTTTTTTGTGTCTATTTAAGAAGATGTGGTTACTTTTGAGAACAAAGATGGTTGAAGAAGTAAACATTTTTTTATTTTTTTTGTTAAAAATTAAATGTAGAATGCAACAGTATATTCCTTAACTTTCAAACTGATATTGAATATGTATATAAAAATTTATTTATGTTTTTGATATGAAAGAAAATGATCCAGAACATATAAATAAGATAACATAGTTGATATATATACATTAGATCATAAATATATAGGTTTAATTACTCTATTGGTATCTATAGTTTTGTAAAATTTTCAATTAGGTCTTTATATTTTTTTTCCTTTTATTTTGGTTTCTGCACTAATTTTTTTTCAATTAGGTCCCTCTTGATAGTAATTGGTTTAATTGTATAAGGACCTAACTAAAAAAAATTAGTGCAGGAATCAAAATAAAAAAAAAAGTATAAGGATCTAATTAAAAAAAACTTTGGTACAAGAACTTAATTAAAAAAAAAAGTATAAAGACCTAATTAAAAATTTTGCAAAACTATAAAAACCTACAGAATAATTAAATCAAATATATATTAATATTTTTATAAATAAATTATACATAAATACAATAAAATAGATTATGTACATGACTCAGATGTAGCTCGGACTTTACAGTAGTTTAATATCGATTGTACTGTAGGCATTGATTTATTGTTGTAGAAGAGGTTATCTATAATGTATTAACTTGAGGAAGCTGATCTTTTTATAGCCAATATTAAATTCATACTGGAATCAAAGTATGATCTTTGTCAAATGCATTTGAACTTCCCCCTTTAATTTTCATTAGGTTTAGTCAAAACTCTAATATATGGATTGATTCATCTGCCAAATATAAAAACAGAATCATATTAAGCATGTAACATTATTAGTTCAATTCAAAGTTCAATTCAAAATGATACATGATTTTCATTCGAGGTTTTAGCAACAACATGAAATACTTGTCATTTAATTGGAGAAAAGAAGTAAAAAGCTATAAAAACTCCTTTTTGTTCAAAGGCTCAAATAATCAAATAGAAACTCAGTGATTCCATGCATGGGTTATTCAGCCACGCATCACCCCACAGTTAACTTGATTATAAAAAATTTTCTCTCCTTAGACAACAATTTTCAGCGCTCTCTCTCTCTTTCTTCTAGGTTAGGAATAAGGGGTGTTCATGGTTCAGTTTTTTCATAAACTGAACTGAAACTGCACTAAACCATTTTAAATGGTTTAGAAACTGAACTAAACTACTTTGTCAAATAAGAAACTGGTTTTAAACCAGTTTATAATACAATGCACCAGTTTAAATTAGTTTATAAAAATAAAACCAGATTTAATTGAAAAGACCAGTTTAAATTGGTTTATAGGTTAAAACTATTTTTAACTTTTAACATATATAAAATTAGTTTTTACATTTTCTCTCTTTCCTTCTCTCTCCCACTCTCTCTCTCTCTCCTTCTCTCCCTCTCTCTCCCTCCTCTCTCTCTCTCCCCCATCTTC
>NW_026264987.1:252559-253182 GCF_000817695.3 Arachis duranensis | reverse complement strand
CTTTCTTTCTCTCTCCTTTTTCTTCCTCTATTCCTTTCTCTCATTCTCTCTCCCATATCCCTCTTCCTCTCTATCTCTCTCTCCATCTCTCTCCTTCCCTCTTTTCATCCTCTCTCTCTCTCTTCCTCTCTCTTTCTCTCTTTCTCTCTCCCTCTCTTCCTCTCTCTCTTGCACTCTTTCTCCCCTCCCTTCTCTCTCACTCTCTCTTTTTTCTATCTCTCTTTCTCCCCTCTCTTTTTCTCTTTTCTCTTTTTCTCCTTCTCTCTTGTTTTGGAAAAAAGAAAGGGAGAGAGAAAAAGAATATAGAGTGAGAGAAGGTTGAGAGAGAAAGAGAAAAAAAGAAAGGAAGGAAAAAAAGAGGAAAAACAGATAGAGGGGAGAGAAGAAAGAGAGAGAAGAGGAGAGAGAAAGAAGGGAAGGGGGAGAGAGAGAAATAGGAGAGAGAAAGAAAGAAAAGGAAAAAAGGGGAGAGAGAGAGAGGAAGAGGAAGAGAGAAGGGAGGGAGAGGAGAGAGAGAAACAAAAGGGGAGAGAGGGAAAAGAGGGAGAGAGAGAGAGAAGGGGGAAGGGAGAGAGAGAGAGAGAGAGAGAGAGAGAGAGAAGGTGGAAGGGAGAGGGGAGCAA